>NW_009929809.1:70241-106992 GCF_000696875.1 Nestor notabilis | reverse complement strand
CGGAGGGACCGCGGCCCCGGCCCAGGTAAGGCGTGTTGGCCCTCGAGGAACGCGGCACCCTCCCGCCGGGAGCCTGACCCCAGCACTGCTCCTCTCCTGGGGGTACTCCTGCCTTCCCTTCACATTCCTCCCCCTTTCTGCTCAATTGTTTTTCTTTAAAATGAATTGTTAGCTTTCCCTCTGAGGTATTATTAAAATGCATTCTGCTGGATTAAAATGTCACAGAATAACTGAAATTGCCATTAATAAGTCAAATCTGAGAAGCGAGTTTCACCACAAAAGCCTGCAAAAACTTGTTTTTAAAAGCAATGAATGGCATATGGAGAAACTTCTCCCAGAAAGAGAATTTAAGAGCTAGCTTCCATTTTTTTTCGAGCTCCCTATCAAAAATGTACATCTCACCTCAAATGAAAACATAGATGAACAATGAGCCAGTACTTGAAAAGAGGCACAATATTTGAATGAAAATAGATCATGTTGATTAAGCCTGTTGTTGAGCATTGAGTCATGATGAAAGGAAATATTTGAATTAAATAAGAGCATTTTATTTCCTCTAGCAGGCTTTTTTCTCATTATAAAAGAATCACCTGCCTGTGTACATAATTTCAATGTCTATTCAATCTTTATAAACAGGGTTCTTGAAGGTTGCTCTTCATCATGACACAACTCCAGGCAATTCTAATGACTGACATAGCAAAAGGAAGCTGCTGAAACAGACACACACTTACCATATGGGAAGATTAGGTAAATCTGCATTAGTGTAAAAAAAGAATAATCTGAAATACATGTTTTATTAAAATACACCACATACTTTCAAAGCTTCTCTTGTGATTTCCTCTTGGGCTGAACTCCTGCTGACTGAGCTCAGTTCCATGTCTCAGTCAGAATAACTCCTCTGACTTCAGCCTTGGCAGGTACAGAAGTGTGCAAATGAGCTCAGGACACAGAACTTCAAGAACATTCACATTTTTGCATGGCTGTAGAATTAAAAGCATTTCTTCCTGTGATTATCATTTGCTAATGTATGTGTTTCTACTATGTAATTTTAATTACATTAATTTATGCCAGTTCGTTTCACATGCAAAAGCTTCTGAGATTGTAAAACCCCTAGCCTACTTTGAAAACTGATTTTCTCCTTCCTACTCTTTCACCCTTTCGCACTGCCTAAAATGGTTAGTTTGTAATTGTCCTGCAACCAGGACATTTACCAATCAGCAAGGAAATACAGACCTTGGACTTAAACTGACAAGTAGCTGCTCGGTGACCAAGTGTCCCAAGAAAAATAAGACTTTCTCTGGAGGTTTACAGGTATGTGTAAAAACAGTCAAAACAGGAAAAATCTATTGTTCGAATTCGTAATTTCCATGGGAAACGAGGTATAACTTGGGCATATGCCCTTCCTTCTCCTTATACCCCTATCAAACAAACAAGCCTTTGCAACTGCAAACAAAATTAATTACAAATCAAGGAGCTGATTCTCTGTCATAAATCTCAGGGGCACATTGCAAAATATACAACAAGGAGAGAAGATGGATATGATTAAGCCTAATCTGATACCTCAAGGCTATTATTTTCCCCCTTACAGCCTCAAGCATGTATTCAGTGACATACAGGGACATGTCTCCCATTCTCCCATTTCAGAGGCTATAGGGAGAGAAGCTGTGGGCAGATTACTCAGGTCCTGGATCGTTTCTACATTAGAACACTTGAGCAAAGCTTGCAGTCATCAGCGTCTATATGGGGAGACTGGCCTCTAGGTTAAGACCTAGAAGGTTCTAACTCTGTTAACTTTCATAAGGAACAATAATGTCAACTGTCATCAGAAAGATATGATTTCACTTGTCTTTTCAAATTAAGTTGTTACTTTCTTAATCTGAACCATCATATTCTGTCCAACTTTCTGGATTTTCAATTATTTATGTCAATCATATCTATTTTGATAGTGCCCAAACAAAACCATGGCTCCATTCTGTTACAGGCTACAGAAACAAGTTAGCCTGGTCCCTGTAACTAGTGAAGTATGGGATCAGTGCTGCAGTAGCACTGTATCTGCTTTCAACACCACCTGTGGGTACCCTGTAGAAAGTTGGTGACCTAAAGTGCTCACCCAGGCAGCTGTGAGATGGGAGACCACCCATGCTACCAGTGCTAGCCACATGAAAGTTGTTTGCGCCTTCCTCCAAAGTCAAAACCTTTGTGAGGTGCCTTTGAGGTTTCATTCATCATAATGAAGAGAACTTGGTGAGAAATACAGACCTCAATCTAGAACTGAAAATATCCCTAACAATTAGGCAGTATTCATATACTTAATACAGTAAGTATTAGCAGCATACTGGCTAGTCCTTACTCCTTTTGTGGTTAGAAGTACTGATATTAAAAAATAATGAAGAAATGGCTGCAATGATGTGTTTCTTTGACCTAGTTTATGACTTTCCAGTGTATTTTAAGAACACTGAGCTGTTGCTGCTACAGTCTGAAATCTTACCATGCTAATTCATATACGTATTTTTAAATAAATGAAATCTTGTATGTTTGCCATACAGATTTATTTGGGATAATTTTAAAGACTCTTATACAATGTTCTGTACATATATAAGCAATGTTTAATTGTGACATTTTGCTTGCAGCTCATTTTGCTACAGCAGAGAAGCAAATTTTCATTTCTGGTGAATTTTAAATTTGTTTTACTTTTATCAAGAATATGACTTACTGGTGTTGAACAATACCTTTGTCAAAAACATCTCAGAGCACAAAACTAGAGATGTACAGATTGGAGCAACTTCCTGACTATTTCAGTGAGAAAGTGACATTTTCAGCTATTATTCATATTACCTGGCATATGTGACAACTCTATTGATTAGAACAGCAGAACATAACTGGAATTCAGTATTTCACTTTGATCTATTGCTAGATATAGCAACCGAAGAAACTTAACATCCACCCAATTGCTAACATACCATTGTCACACAGATGGCCCCTGTACTACTTTTCTGCAAAGAAAACATGACAAGACAGCTACTTCCCATGGACCAAGTAAATCTAACTTTGCTAACTTGCCCAAGGAGACTTGGGCGTGGTTTATGTCCATGCTAGGCAAGATCAGATGTGCCTAGGGTTTAGAAGTGAGCTAGCTGGTACGCATAGAGCCGGCTTGTCAGCCAAAAAAGAGGGTACCCCTTATAAAGGGATGCAGACATACGCGTTAGTCTACTTTCATCAGTCAATTCACCAGTCAGACCCAGCGTTTTGCTGCTTCTGGGTTTTATTCCTTCTTTCTAATTTACCCCATTAAAGAAATTTTCTTTCTACTATTCAAGCCATACTCTTTGCAATATTAATGAATCTTAACATGAAAAATAATCTGAATTTGTAGAAATTCTGCATTTTCTTCTCTTTCATGATCTATGTAGTTTAGGGAGACTTAAAAAGTATCTTAAAACTAGGGCTATTAGACAGGCCTCCAGATTAATACATGGACAGATAGCATTTCACTTTATTCACCAAAATATCTGTGACTACTGTCAATCAATGCAGTTGGTTTTTCCAAGTGACAAGTAAAATTTACTCTGTCCCTTTATTTTAACTTGTAGCTTGTGCACAGCTGAAGATAAAAAAATATTTCCTGTGCAACTTGAAAAAAAGAAGAGGGAGGAAGACTGCCCAGAAGAACCGGAGAAGCCACTTTTAATGGCAGTACAGGGCCAGGTACCGATTTGCAAGGGCAGGAGTGAAGAATGACTAAAGAATCTGGAAGTGACAGTGGCATTCTGGGCTCATATTCTATAGGATTTTTTCCTTTTAATTTCTCTTACCTTTTGACTGCCTTGCATGTATCGACTGAGTGTTTACGATTTTCAGCTTTGCATCATTTTCCCTCTAATTGTTTCATGTTGATCTAACAAACAGAGGATAGAGCGAAGAATATATATATACACACATACACACACACTCATGGGCCACACAGCAGTTGCAGAGGACAATGCAAGTAGGACACGCATGGCAGGGGAGGTAGTCACACTTCGGCACTCCGGCTGAATGCCTCCTGAATTTCCAGCTGCTCTTCAGTCCAGCACTTAAAGGCACTGTCATTCAGCAGTTTGGATGCAGAAGCCAAATGCAACTTCAATCTATAAAACTGCTATTGACTTTTTGCTTTGAGACAATTCTATTCACAGTTTCAGACGCTTGCAACAGCAGCCATGGGAATTCAGGCATATGGCATACCATATGTCAAGGTATCTTCATCTAATAATTTTTAGTCTTTTCATATGTCCACTTGTGGATAAGATCACAGAATAGTTGGGGTTGGAAAGCACATTAAGATCATGTAGTTCTAATCCCCCCTGCCATGGGCAGGGATGCCTCACCCTAGACTATGTCGCCCAGGGCTCTGTCCGGCCTTGAACACTGCCAGAAATAGAGCATTTACCACTTCTTTGGTAACCTGTTCCAGTGCCTCACCACCCTCCCAGTAAAGAACTTCTTCCTTATATCTAACCTGAACTTTCCCTGGTTTAGTTTGAACCCATTACCCCGTGTCCTACCACTACAGTCCCTGATGAAGAGTCCCTCCCCAGCATCCCTGTAGGTCCCCTTCAGATACTGGAAGGCTGCTATGAGGTGTCCAAGCAGTCTTCTCCAGACTGATAAGCCCCAACTTTTCTACTGTGTCTTCATACAGAAGGTGCTCGAGCCCTCCTCCGGACTTGCTCCAACAGCTCCATGTTCTTCTTCAGTATAATACATATTTCATTCTTTGATTCATTCACACAAAATTCGCTTCAAGTGAAATTTCAAGATATTGCTACAACCTCTGCCAGCTCTCTGCCTCATCCTATTTCAGTGTCAGAGGCTTGTTAGGCTTGCATCATTCACTTTTCCTCTCATGCTGAAGTTAATACATACTGAATTACCAGGAGAAATTCCAAAACATTGCATGCTATTTTACAGTCCTAATGTAATCTAATTCAAAGTAGAGATTGTTGTTGTCCCATCATATGGGGAACTGGGGCAGATATTTGTTACCTTCACCTCAATTACTTTACAGTATGCTTAGAACATGACAGATGTGTTACTGTACGCACAATAATCTAGACAGCATGTAGCCTGTCTCGTAGAACTGAAAGGCTTGCTATTCCATGAGGAAAAGTGGTTATGTATATTTTTATAGCTTCCGGGAAAAAGGAAGTTTTGCTGAACTACTTTTAAATATCAGTAGTTAATCAGGTCTACATATGCAGGAAGGAATCCTGCAGTGAGTGTATCACATTTGATAAAGGAATGCATGACACAGGAAAGGTCCAGATGTGCAAACATACCAAGAGGCAGGCTTTTCAATGGAACAAACCAGCTCAGTAAGGACATCGGAGAAAACGTGTGTGTGTGTGTATGCAAGCATGTGTGCACATGAAGCAGTGATTTTATATTCAGCTTAAGTATTATCTGTGAAACTGCTGAAGACTTCAATAGTCACCCAGTTCTATTCCTTGGCTGGCATGCAGTGTCCCTTTGCAGTGATGGGCTGCCAGTTGACATGGCAATTAGATCTCTATTAATACTCTTATAGAGATATAAAAGATCTTTTCCTTCCTGTTATTTCCATACTGTCTCTTCCTGAGCACACAAAATCAATCCACGTACCGCAGAATATATTTGACCTTTCATTTGTTAGAGAGTAATTCTCTACCCCATCCCCCATAAAATTACTAAATTGGATGTTGGTTAAGATCTAAAGGTAAACCAGTTGCTTTAGATTCAGAAAGAGATTAGTAATCAGCCCGTTCATTTTGATCTTCAGTACTGTAAAAACTAAACCAAAAATAAGTATAGAAATATCCATAGGTTTCCTTAATCTGTTTATAAAGGATCTTCAGACACATTAGGAGCTTATAGTAGCAATTCAAAAGCTAAATATAAAAGCAGCTTTACGAAATACTTATGAAGTCAGTAAGAGGTTTTCTGGGAAACCATAAAGATGATCCTTATTTTTAGCATATTTTCGTATGAGATAAAGATAGTGAATGTAGAAAGTATCCAAACCCAAAGTGAGATACGCAAAAGAAATCCCACGATATGCACCAAGAGTGTTCCAGAATCAGCATTTTGAGAGCAATGTTCTGACAACACCATCTGCTCATTTGTGCTGTATCTTCCTATTACAGGCTCTCTTAATGTCTCATGCATGATTTTCCTGTGGAAGTCAGTAGGAGCGTATGATTTATTTTGACATTAATATTTACCAGGCTGGTATATGCTTAAAGTATCTGAGATGCTGAGAATTTTTACTTGTTTAAAAAGCCATTGCACTGGCTTTTTACTTTAGAGACATTAACTTAGTCACTTCACCACTGTTACGTACAAGTCAGGTACCATTTACACTGCATTAATTTAAATAAATGCCACTTATGTTGCTCTTACTAGAACTATGGACTGAAAGAAAAATTACTTCGGGGTGAAAAAAGTTTACTAGAATTTTGCATTGGGAATGAAAGGATGGTGAAATAAAGCTTCAAGTTGTGAAGCTTCAAATTCTTAACTGTAATTTATTGTGAAATTGAAGTGCAAGAGACTCCTGCAAAATATATTCTGGACACCAAAACCAGTATTGTTTGATTGTCCCTTTCTAAAACCTACAAAAGATATTTCATTTGTATATAGTAACATTTAACAGTTGTTTTGCAGATTCTGGGTAATCTTCCTGTCATGTAGGGTTTGGGTTTTTTTTGGTGTTTTGAAGCAAGTCTTAAAATAACATTTATGTGCTTTGATCAAGTATAGCAAAAGTATGCTTAGTCCATGAATTTCAGATCTGTTGCATGAATGCATTAAAATATTGACTGATACTCTTTTCATCCAGAAATGGATTACAGTGCTGACAGATTACTTAAAATAACCATTATGGATGTGAATCATACTGACAAATGCAAAGAAATCCCATTCAAAAGAAAACATCTTGCCTCAGCCAAGCATTTTGATGGATGTGGATGGTTATTTATGATTATTTATATACAGTCAAAGGATCTTTTTTTAATAGCTAGAGGCAGAAACTTATAATTTTGATTTTCTTCATTAACAAAAAGCTTACCAAAGATATGCATCATAGGTATTGTTGCTACCCATGTGCCAGAGATGTTGCTCTTGAACAGCTGTGTTATAAGATGGAGTTACATATTTTCCATTCAGAGGAGTGCACTGATATGCCAGAGACACTCATTTACAAGCATGAATAGCAGACACAAAACTCCGTTTATGACTCTCCTGCATGATTGCATTATTTTTCAAAACAATTACTTTTCCTAATACTTAAAGGACAGATGCAAAAATGAAAGAGCTGTAGTACACTGGAATGCAGCTTCTATTGGTAAGTTAAATTACTGGTTTTTTAATGTTTTGAGGTTTTTTATTATTATCAATATTTACTAATAGATTTATAGCAGAAGTCACTCAAGATACAGCAGTGTTGAAAACCTTGTGAAATTTGTATATTTGAAATGCAAATGTGTTGTAAAACATTGCCTCTGCACTTTTTTTAGGGGCTACAAGAGCTTTTGAAACCACACCTGACAATGTGCAGTCTTACATGCTGGAGTCTCAGAGCCCTTTTTCTGTTGATGATATGTAGGTAAGAAATATTTGCTAAAAAATATTATTTCTTCAACTTACAATAATGTCAGTTGGTTTATAATCAGTTTGCTTTAAATTAGAAATATATCTGACCAGGTAATAGAGCCAAGTATAGACAGATGAATCTTGTCTCTTAAAAAGATTAAACAACTGGAATATTAACAGAAATACAGGACTGAACTCCTTCACGAATCACCTTGGTTACCTTGACTGAGTTGCAGATTTTTTTCATTGAGAAGACTGATGGGGAAGGAAAAAAAGATAAAAGCATTTAATTTAAGCAAATGATCACTCAAATGAAGGATTACTGTGTAAAGAGTGTGAATATGATCAGATGCTTAGCAGATTTAGAAGGGTGCAAATTTAGATGGGTCCTTGCCTGGAGCACAGTACCTTGCCTAAGGACAGAAGCCCACAGTCCACTAAATGTACTGTAAGCTTGAGGTAGTAGAGTCATCATTGTGCATTCATTACTAAAGGAGAGTGTCTTAAAAAGATTTACCTGATTAAAATGTTGTCTTCTTCTCTGTGATGAAATCATGAATTCTTTAGGAAAGCTCAGTTGTGTTAAGCTGGAAGGTGAAACCGATCCCCTCTGTGTACCAGTAACCCTGCTAACAGTGCAGTTGCCATGACAAAAAAACTTAAGATAGGAATGGAGCACTGAAACTATATTCCTTATATAAAAATGGGGAAAATCTATTCTTTGTAAGTAATTTAATAAGAATAGGCAAGCGTGGACAGGTTAAACATAGCCACTACCACCTTCAACTGAAGTATTTAAAGTCTATTAGCCAATTCTGTGTAGAATTACCTATTTGGTCTCCCAGTAAAATCCTTAAGGTAAGATTCTGCCTGAGTTTTAGTTCAAGTGGGTGTGCAAATGTATGTTTAGATAAAGCCTCCACTTGTGAGGGCAAGTGAAAGAGTCACCTGAAAGGGATTTTAAAGCATTCATCTCCCCGACCTTCTCCAGTGCTATAAAGAGATCTTTGTTCAGAACACACACTTGCTTTACTTCCACGTTCCTTCCTTCTCAGCTGTGACTTCTTACACTCTATAATAACTGCATGATTCATAGCTTTGCAGCAATAAAACACTGCTAAGAGACCAACAAAATTTCAGAAGCATCTAAGTAACAAGGAGGCTAATTTCCCTGAGAAGTTCAGCATGAGGTATGTAATTGCTTTCATTATTATCAGGCAGACTTTACAAATCCTCTTACAGCTTCACACAGCTGAGACTATCCAGAATCACAGACAGTTAACTCCTGTATAGCATCCATGGGAATCATGTGCATGCATTTGCACCTGTTTAGCTTGGACACAAGTGCACAGTATTGAGCCAATACAGTCATGTTGTACCCAAATCCAAACACAGGCTAAAACGCAGCTCTGCCCCTTGGCTATCCCACAGTCAAGGTGATGCTTAGGCACTCAAATGCTTTTTTCCAGGACACACATCAGGAAGGTATAGTGAAAGTGGTGTTTAAAACAAAAAAATATGCTGCTTGGTGCTGAAACAAAGAAGCAGTTCTAAGCAACATCTAAGGACTGAGGTGCACTGAAGCAAGGGCAAGGATTGCTCCACAGCTGGCCCCTCTGACAGCCCACTTGTGTAAGCTCTGGCATGAAGAGGCTTTCGTCTACGGAGTACTTTATAACCAATAATGTTGTTTTGTGGTGTTTTTTTAAGTTTATAGGCAGGCAGAGACTCCTCTTCCTTATCATATATACAGAGGACACGATCTGTCACAACACACATGCTAACAATGTCACACCAGACTATCAGGTTTCACCTAGCTTTCTACTTCTCTCTTCTTGAATGACATTTCTAAATTTTGCTTTCATTAAATTACACCATGATTACATCATAGACACACATACTGAAGTCCATACAGAGGGCATTGCCTGGATCAGTTTCCCAGAAATATTTTTATTAAAAAGTAGAAATGAAGAAATTCAGGCAAATTGATCAGAGTTATGAATAGATTCATTATCAGGGATTAGCTTAAGTAAATATCTGCTGTTTGATCCCATGAAGGGCTCCCATTTATTTTGTGGGATTTTTAGTCTTTTCTTTTTTGGCTGAGTTTAGGGGTACTTACATTGTTTGAGTATTTGTTCCTATATCTGGTAAAAGGTAACATAATGCTAATGTTTCAGCCTTACCAGTTAAGCAAAAATCAGCGAGAGTACTGGCTGTTCTGAAGCAGAGAATTAATCAGTGACATAGGTGATTGTTCTGCAATTTATCTACAGAGACCATACAAAAGCCTGTGTATCCTTGAGCACCTTGGGTATGGAACAAGAAGTAACCTCTTTGCTTACATCAGTAGACCCTTCGCCTGTCAGTGGACTGCCTGAAAACAGCTATTTTTCCCTAGCATTTCCTGAGGGGATGTCTCAAAAGCTTGCTCACAGACTGTATTTGGCATTTTGTTTTTCCCTTCTCTTGGTTCTAAGGTGTTTATGCCTCTTTCATGATACATAACTTGTGACAAAAAATAGCCAGGAAAGATACTGCTGTACATGTGTCTTGACTATACTTCGGTTTAAATGGTGATGTATACTATTGTTTAGGGCAGACATGCCCTCTTCCTCCTCCATTTACTCAATTCTGTTAAGACACTGACTTAAAAGTATCTTAAATAACAAGCAGTTGTTGTACCTATCAAGTTCAGCCTAGCCTGTAAAAATACTACGTTTTTCAGCCATAACAACTATGGAAATTAAATAATTATAATGCAGCTTTTATAAAAGCTAGAGTGCATCATTGAACCTGAAGAGATTAAACATGTATTATACATTGACAGCCCAGAACACACAGATATTCCCAGATGTCAAATACATATTTGGTTTTCTTCTATAAAAGCCTATTCTCTCCTCAGTGGTTGGAACAGCTGTTTCAAGGCAATTCCATACTTAGATGCATGCCTATGTATTTCAAATACATTAAGAAAATGGAGGAACTAAACCATATGCAGTTAGTTAAATATAACAAGAAAAATACTGGGTAAAAGAGGAGCTTGGATGCATTGATGAGAAGACGTACATGCATAAGAAAAATGAGTCTCAACTTTTATTTTTATCATTTGCGATCCCTGCATAAGGCTGTATGACAGAATATAGGATTGTGTGCGGCTGTTTGGTGATGAACGAAGCACATGAGTTGAAGAGCACTTTAAAAGAAACAGGGCATCCTCACCTGAAATGCTGATAAGCAAATCCACTTAAGGCACATAACATTCATAGACTCCTTACCTTTCAATACTGACAAGCTGCTAAGTATCCCCAAACTTACCAAGGTGATGTCACCACACGCTCACATTTATAAGGCATCAGATTCCTCTCATATATTGGCTTAATGTGCTAAGACTTCTTAAAGGTTGTATGGCAAAATAGCATACAAGGGACAGTGCCCCATTAATTCACAGCCTCAATTATCGCACAACCCCTTTTCCATGCCAACATATTCTTACTTACCCATAAAAATCAAAGACCAAAGGCTACACATTATGCATTTTTGAGGGAAATGAATTATTTCTGCAGATGATTTAAGGAAAGGACTTTCATACAACAATGCCACATATTTAAGATATATTTTAGAAAATAGCAGTCAGCAATAATGCAGCAGATCACTCTGTAGTTGAATACTGACCAGCACAACACTTATATCCTTGTAATGGAAAAGGGACAAGTTTTATTTTATTGTTTCACAGGTTGTGAAAGTTGTTAATGAAGAATCTGTAAATCTGTGAAATTAAACTCATGCAGCTCATTGAACACTTAGCTATAGTTATATGCAAATTACAAAAGCAGAAATACCTTTTGCAAGTACAGTATTTAAGAACTGAATTAAGTTCAAGTACATTCCTAATTCCAACACTTTTGTTCAACATAAAACTGGCCCTTTTATTTAGATTCACATTTTATCTCAATGTGACTATGCTTGTTTCTTTAGGACACAACTTACAGGAGAAATATTCCTTATTTCAGTGACAGCATTACTCAAGACCTCATCCACGTTAAGTAATAATATAGTTCTCTAGCAATAAATAAATAAAAAATCAGGAACAAAATAAGGAAAATAAAGAGCACCATTCAAATATCTCAACTACATGAGTGACAAGACTGCTAATGAAAAACAGGTATTTATGTGGGAATAGGGCCTAGTGAACAGAAAAATCACACAGCAATAGAGTGCTTCAGGACAGCAGACACCATGTTGCAAACCACAGTGTGATTTGGCCACATGCATTTGATGAGATCATCTTAGCATTCAAGTTTTGCCAATCCAAGATGTTGGATTATTCCTAGTGGATGAAAACCACAGATTCCTAACAGAACAGCTCAAGGTCTCTCAGAAAATTAAAATCAAAGAAGCAAGCTTTAGAAAGCTACAGGAGACCTTGAAACATCATTAGGAAGAGCAAGCAAAGTTCTCAGAAGCAGCTCTAGTAAAAATTGGGAAGAGGAAATTCACTGAAGATTGGACAGGCCTAGGAAAAAACATAGAAAGGGAAAGATGCCTTATCCCTTAATTTGTATTTACACTCTTCTCCCCGCACTGAGCCACCACAGTTACAACTCATACCTTCTGTAGAAGAGCTAAGGATCAAAGCTAGTTGCTTCTAGCAAACAGTCACTTTGATGTGTGTGGTAAGAAGTAGAAAGACCCTCTCCTGGTGAACATATAGGTGGCTGTTCTCTATTAGCAGAGACAATGCTTCTGCCTGCAGCCAGCTGGGCTTCCTTGAGTCAATCAATTACTTCCTTCTCACCTTCATAATTAAAGTCATACCCACACTTTTCTGAAATCGTTGGCAATGAGCAGTCAGTAACACTTGTGTTTTAATTTCTGAAGAGCACAGCCTGAATCTGTGATGGGTGACCACACCCTGCTTGCACTTGGGTGCTTCCCTTAGAGGTTAGGCAGAAACTAAGGGCAAAGCAATCTATTGCTACGGGACTGCTACTCTCCATGTAACAGCCCTTAATGATCCCAGGTGCCCTCCCACAGCTGCTAGTCATAAAGACCTACAAAAGGCAAAGGGGAATATGTAAAAATGAATCCTGATGCGGTCTAAGTAAAGAACTGTAATTTTGGTATGCATCTTCCCTAGTCTCTTCACTTGTCTCCCACTGGACTTCTCCATGAGGCTGTTGCAGGGGCCCCAGGGTAAAAATCGGGTTTTAAAATTACTTACTTATTTACATATAGCTTCTGTGGTTCGTATTTATGGTTGCTTCAAACAAAGCAATGGTTTGCATTCTCACTATGCTTCACCAGTTTTGCCCAACAAGGTTATTTCTGTATTATTATTATTTCCTGTGTTATAAAAGCAGGATTTTAGAAGTGGTTTTATGCACTAATCTCTGAGGCTGGTTTCTGCCTCTCTCCAGGAGCTAAATTGAATATATTTCATTATGTAAAAGGAAGCTTAATTTTAAATGCTGAAATAAACAGCCAACACTTTTCCCACATTCCTAGATTATAGTAGTAATGCCCTATTTACAGAGAAGGTATTAAATAAGACTTGAACTGTTTTCTAAGGTGAGGCGTTAAGAAATGGTAGGCTTTAAGGTATAAAAATGGTAGTTTCTTCCAATTAGAGACTAATGCACATTATAAAATCTGATGTTTTCTAAAACATTGTCTACAGTGCTGTGAAATTCGTATGTACAAATGTTCCATGGTATGTTATTTGATGGGCAGTAATCATCAGTAATCTTGAATACAGTGTTTTCCTGAAATGTCATTTCTATAACAATTGATGATGTTCTTTTAAAACATTTTCACTGTTTGAATCCCTTTTAGGTCAATGCAAATTTCTGAAGGTGAAGGAAAAGGTGAAATTCTACCTCCAACTATACAAAAAATAATAAAAGGATACAACAAGTATTTACGTCCATTTTTTGATAGTAAGTAGAAAAGCTGTTTCCATAAGATTGAGCCACAGCATAATGCAGTGTCTGAAACTTAGCAATGACAGCAAATGTTTTTTTTTGCTGTACTTTTTTCCTCCAGTGTTTGACAGTGACTGATCTGATTATACATGATGTACTATGATATAATAAGATGTAGCGTAATAGCTTTTGTGGCCCAAGGTGAAATATATATATTCCAGGCATTCACAAACAAAACTTCCAGGCTCTGTTAGAAACTTGACTGTCAATGTTAATGTGTCCTCTGTGAAATAAGCTGTCATGCCTTGCCTATGTAAAAGCACAATTTCCTCTAATTTCCTAAATAATAACTGTAAAAAGTTTTGATTTAAGATAAGAAATCTTTATATATCAAACTGTTCATAAAAGCACAGGCAAAGCTTGTTACTATATCAAGTATTAAGTGATCTACTGTAAGAATTCAAGAGAATTATTTCATAAATCCTTCTAGCCTCTTAAAGGTCACTGAACTGGTTCACTGTAGAATTGTGAGGAAAAATGAATCAAAAATGTAAGTTTCCTGCAGCAGAAGATCATGGTCACCAGGTTGGAAGGCCCATATAGTCCACTGCACAAAGGCTGATTTTACTGCCCTGCAGTTCGATGAATGTTAGGCAACTGAAGTCTCAGTGACAGACATCTTCCTTTACTTGAATCAGGCTACTACATGTAACAGAAATACTGAAGTTATGAGGCAGGGTGAAGATATGTGCCTGGAATAACCACAGAACTCTGAAAAAAAAAGTATTCTGCATGCTGAAAAGATGCTTAGCACCACATGTCTGTCAGAAAATAAACTTACAGAGTGGATGCTAGACGATAGTTCTTAGTTTAGGTATTCAGAATCATTAAAGGTTTCAAATGACTTTGATATCCCTTCATATCCTGCTTAAAAATGTTTGATTAAAGAGTTTCTCAGACCATACTGTTACCTCTTGCCATCCAAATACTTGGTGAGGGTATCAGCCTATTCAATAAGGGCATTCCACATCATGTGCAATTTCTGAATCCATTTCATAAAAATATTAAGATAAATCTGTATTTTAAGTTTAGGAGAAAGGGAATCCTATTTAATCTGTTTGGTATTATTATAATTGTCTCAGCTGCTGATAAAACTGCTGTAAAGTATTTACATAGTCTAAGAAGATTTTCCACAAAATGGAAATAATCCTAATAAATAAACTAACACCTTCTCATTGGAGATGATGCATAATGGAAAATAATTATATGTTCAGTGGCCATTAATATATTTCGTTCATTACTTAATGCTAGTACTAGAGATACTTTGGCACTGCCATGATGGATGTGCTTTGGTAGACACAAACCGAATTTCATTGCAAAATCCTATGATAGTATTCAAGACCAACAGTAAAGCACTTTTGAGTTACAAATCTCTGTTTTCTAATGTGAGCTAATTTTTTCCTCAGCTGTAATAATGCAGCAAAACTATAGCTCTTTTTCTGGTTGTGAATTTTGTTCAGAGGGATGCTAAGGACTTTCTGTGTTTGCTTCCAAATTCCAGAGGAGCTCAAGTGCAGATCTTCTATGTCATATGCAGAGCCAGTCTAGCATTTCCAGACAGTGCTACTATGGCTGCATATGCTCACCACAGCTCAGGCGTGCAAACACTGTCTCAGGATCTGTATGAGCCTTACCGCTGAAGGAATGGGTTGAGAATCTGAAAAATGTATTTTATTCATGCTGTCAGGGTTGGTGGTTTTACGAGAAATTACTTTTTGTAGGAATAATTTAGGTTAGGATGACCCAGGAAGTGTTTATCCTTATTTTTTTTTTGATTTCTAGCTTTTTGCAAGATCATTTGGGATCATTTTCCATGTAAGAGAGGCATGTATGCTTGGGGTGGGGAGTGGTGTCTGTGCAGCCCTGACCCTTCTCTGTTTCTGACAAAGTGGGCTGCGACTTGGATGAGATGTAGATCCAGGAGGAGCTATTCCTCTCCTGAGAAGCAGAGCTAGTAAACCACCTGAATCCTCACTTTAACAGATCAGTGGATTATAGTGATCTGCGTGACCACAGCTATCCTAGCTTTGTTCCATGTAATAGTTTCCTTATTTCTATGGATATTGTCTGACTGCAGCTGGTGTACCTTGTATCTGTTCTTTGTGAGAAAGATTTCAGTATATCTGGATTTGCTCAGAATTACATCAATGGCTACAGCAATTTAGTAATTTATACCTCTTCTGTGACTATTTATTTTTACCTTCCTTGTCCCCTCAAAATCCTTTATTTCTTTGATATGATATAGCCTGCACAGTTCTGTGTCAACCTATCAGTGCTGACTTACTCTGAGAAGGAAACTTGTAAACCTGTATTTCTAGAAATGTGCACAGAAAAGGATGTATATGCATATTAATCCCAAGATCTATGTTTGCTGTCTGAAGTGCATGAAAGGATTTGCATAAAATGGGAACCTAGTAGGTGTATGTTGATACATGGAAATATCTAAAAGTAATATCCTAAAGCCAGCTGCACTTTTGAGACATTTGGCTCCTTTTTCTTTTTTTGTGCCAAGATACCTTTGCTTTCGAAAGTATGCATATTTGTTTGTGTGGTCAGTTAGATACGCACTCATAAATATCTGTAAAGAAATTTGTCGTAAAACTAGTTGGTATTATTTGTTGGCATCTAAAATGCTTTGAGCTTAATGTTAGCTAGTCATAATGGAACACTGAAATGTGATTTATATCAAGTGTGAGAGGTCCAGAGCTTAGCTTGAATGTAGAATAACATAATTCAAAGTCATCTCAAAGTTATTTACCCTTGAAATTTTTCTTCAGGCAGGAAATGTGAATTTTTTGAAGGATGCTTGCTGCCAAGATGCAATCATACTCTTTCAAAATCAGTGACACCGAACTCCTTAATATCTAGCAAAATGTTGGGTTTTGTTAGTCCTGAAAAGAAAGCATTAGGTATAAACAAATGATCATAAAATAAGGTTCCTTTTTCCCTAAAGCCAGGAGGAACACAGATACTTACTAGTCAAGGAAATCTTATGGCAGCTCATAAATTTAGTTTAATAAACCCTCCATTTGCTTGTTTGTTTGTTCATGTTTGGTCCTTGTGCTGGGACTGGCAGATGACTGGCAGTTACCTAAGAGGATACAGTTCAGCTAGTGTCATTAATGAGGGCATTGTGAGGTATTTTTCCTTTGAATCCAGCGACTGTATAACATCACAAAAATTGGCTTCTCTCCTTTCATGGATGGGAACTAATAGATTTCTAGATTTTAAGACTGGATTAGTCTTGCCTTATGTCATCTCCTCTCTTTGGGTTGCCCCTCCAGACCCTTGCTGCTCAAAGGCTGCCAATTTATGCCCGATACAGAATGTCATTCCCATCTCTAGGCACCTAAAATAGGTGCTTAAAATTAGATTAGTTGAAAGCAGTCTTAGTATGTCAAAGGTCTGCAGACAAGTAAAATTTACTGAGCATTTTATGTTTGTCCATGGTGTGTGGCACATACCAGTTACCAAATTATGACGTTACTTTTAGACAGTGTTTAGTACAGAGGAATCTCAGCTGGACTGCTTCCTTGGCTCTGCCCTCATCCAAACATTACTATTAAAAATGTTCTTTTTCCTTAACTATAGAATTTTTATATCCTTCTTTTGCTTGACGAATCAGCTCAGTCTTTATAAACTGAACAGATAAAACCAGGGAGTTCCACTAATTAATAAAAAAAAAAATCTATTCTAGAATGATTTTATCCATTATTTGTACTGGAATATGAAATAGTTCTGCAGGAGTGTTAGTAGGCAGTACCCCTTATCGTAATAATATCCACCTTAGACTTTTAGATAGATGTGAAAGTCTTCTATGGAAAAGCTGACATAAGGGATAGTTATTTCTTTTAAATGCATAGTTATTTCCTTTGAATAACCCTGAAACTTTATCTCAGTAATGCAAGCTGATTTCAACACCAAGTTTTCTGCTGAAACTGTGTAGGCCAATTTTATAACGTCGGGTGCTGTGCCAAACCTCTCTGAATTAATGAGCAGTTCCTGCTGACTTCAGTGAGCCTTGGATCAGGCTCATGGAGTTGTTAAGGGATGCATTAAATCTTGTAAATAATTTTATACAAATAGATTTTGTTCTGTGATTGAATGTGATGATTTAAGTGTTCTCGTTAAAAAGTGAGAGACTAGGAAAAGGTCACAGCTAAGTATATTTGAATATGGAAGCTGCTTTCAAGTGGTATAGACAAGTGTCATGCTTAAATCAGTTATTTTAAACTATATTTAAAAGTTTATTTTCCTTAGCCTTGTAATGAGTAATACATTTCATGGTCTTAAGGTTTTAATTCAAGAAAGCAAATTAAATTTGAGTCCAACCTTCTGTGTAAGACCAATCATCATTTTTTTTTTCTCAAATGTTGTTTATATTAAGTTCTATGAGTTTAATTAGATGAAGACATTTTAGTTCTCAGAATTTGACAGTGTACCCCCAAAAGAGACCAGGAGATATCAGAATATTAGCCGTGTCTAAGACCCTTTGATTTACTGAGACAAGCTCCCAGAGTACATGAAAGAGAAACACCAAATAACCATAATCTAAAGACTATTTTATGTACCAATTAGCCTTCAGAGAAAGGCAAAAAGCCCAGAATGTGTTTGGCCACTTGTGTATTTGGGAAAAATATCTTTTGAATCTCTACTGAATCCTTAAAATTGTGATTTAATAAATCAATGACTTGGTGCAAAACTATAAACTTCAGCATACAGATAGTAATGCAGATTTTCTTTCCTTTCCCATGGAGCTAAGAGACATTATGAGACTATCATTGCCACCAAACCCAGCTTCCTGCATGCAGATTCGTTGTTTTTTTCTCCCCTGCTCCTAAATGCTGAGTTCTAGACACTGTAAATGATGAACAGTGGTTAGGCTTAGTTAGACAAAGATCAATTTGTTTGAAGTTTCATGTTGTCCCTGGCTTCCATAAACTGGGATCTTGCTTAGTCAACGAATGTGTACAGCTTACTACTGGATACCATTTATGTGCACTTAGTGATACTGGGCAAGTCACCTCTCTTTCTTCTCTTTGAGTTGCTGAGTAAATGCCGTTCCTTAGTTTTCATGGTACAAGCTTTGATACTAAGCTTCCAGAGGTTTTTGTCTTCTCTCTCTGGAGTATTTCTCTCTCTCAGCCAAACTGTCTGCTATTTGTACAGTTTTTTTCTTTTTAAATTCAAATGTGGAAAACAAATCTTGTCACAGTAATCTTGTAACAGTTTTGCCAGTACAGTCTAGATTCCAAGATAATTTAGTTCTGTGTATTGCTCCCCCCACAATAGTGCTTCTGCCAAAGCATAATGTGGAAAGATCATGTTGAAATGGTTATCTGTAACAACCTCTAAATCCTTCTCAAAGGCACTGCTTGCCAAGATAGTTTCCTATCCTGTACATATTGCCTGCGTTATTTGTCCCCACATTAATTGCTGGCATTTGGCTGTATTAAAGTGGGTTTTTTTTGACAAATAATTTAACAAGCTGTTATTACGTTCCCCACCAATTTTTGTCTTATTCACAAACTATACCAGAGAAGCTACATCACTGACTAAAGATCACTGACGTGAACAAATAGGATTGAAGCTGATTCCTACTAGAAATGGATCTGCCTTCTGACATCTTCATATCAAAAATTACAGTTGAGATCTGTCAGAAGGCCTGCGTTAATCTGTCCAGTCTCTTCATGTAACATGTACTTGTCAAGAAAGATGTCTTGTGGTGGGAAGTTAAATGCACCAAAAAAATCCAAGCTTAATTTATCGCTTCGTCTAAAGGTCCCGTAATACTCTAAACCAAAGCAAATCTGTCAATCAGGCAGAAAAAAGCAGTTTTTCATGAAACTATATAAATTATTCTAGTCATACTTTTCCTTTTAATTCTCTGTTAGAGTTGCATAGTATTTTATCCAATATTGCTGCAAGGATAAGGGATTCTTCCAAAAAGCTATCCCTTTTGAGATGTTTCTGAATGTCAGAATCATCTTAAGTTTTCTTAAACTAAATAAAAAAGACCTATTGCTAATAGCTCAGCACTCGCAGTTCACAATAGTGCAGACTGCTTTAGGTCTTCAAAGTTACAAATATGTATGTGACACAGTGGTGGTTTACTTCGTTGGTGCAAAGATTAACAGACTGTGATCACTGAAGTGAACCAAACTTAATTTTTAGGTGCACTATCTGACACTCTTTTGGCTAATTCCCCATATGGGATTACTGTGAATATATGTAAAATGCACGAAGGAGCAAGATTTGTACATAAATTTTAGGAAAAGTTAAAAGATACGTTAATTGGATTGTGCACCCACTGCTGTAACGAGGCACACCCTTTGGTGTTTGCCATATTTTGAAGATTCTCTTAACTAATGCAGGACAGACTGACTTCAGTTTTCTTCTGAAGATCGGTCAATTTTTTCTGAAGCTGTCATTCTACATAAAATTCCTGCCAAACATATGGAAATGTAGGAACTGACTGCCTCATCTGGCCTACTGTCCTGTTTCTGACACTGTCAACAGACCTTTCAGAGGAAGTTCAGGGAAAACCCTGGTGGATAATTATGGGGAGACTCTTTCTGTTATTAATAATCTGCTTATTTAGTAAGGAACCATAAATTGTATTTAGCCTCACACACAAAAAAGAAATTAGCATTTAACTATAATAGTTTAGTGATTTAATTAACTGTTAAAGCAAAGTTATTCTCAGCAGCTTGTATTGTGTTTAAAAACCCTTCCGTGACTTCCCCCTTCGCAATTCCTCCCTGGCATGTTGCTGTATCTGAGGGGATGTAATTTTCTTCTGATTTTTCCTGAGTGCTTGGCTTGATGGGCTGGCTGCACAGTACAAGCTCTTGGGTTGTGAAGACTGTCATGGTTAGCAGAGCTGGGTGGTTTTGTCCTGACTACAGTACCACTCCTTAGCATGTGAACAGCAAGGCAGGTCTGTGCTAGAGCCTGAAGTACCTCTTAATCTAAGATAGATGTCTTTTGTTAGTTGGGAGTCACCTATACTACATTTCAGTTGTGTTACTTAATTGTATTTTGAAAAATACAATAACAGGAAAGAAAGAAGAAAGAGATGCACAAAGTCCTGTGTATGTGATTCCAGAAAAATGAAACCTAATTTAATTTTAGTAATCATTTTGGAAAGTCAGCTTGTCCTCTCAAACGTGTAATAATAGCACTAATGATACCGAAATGTTGCTAATGAACATCTCCCCTAATCTATATCACTTTGACTAGGCAAGGATTAAGTATTCCTATCAATAAAACCTGATATAATAGGAAAGAGTCTGATTATTCTCAGCCATAATTCCCACATAACCAGCTGAACACTGCACTGTCAACTTGCAAGGATGGTCCATTATTAAGCATATGCCTTGCATGATGAGGTTCCCCTCAGATTCTTTTGTGACAGTTGATAATAATATACTCTGGTACAGCGATACATGGGAATCTGCAGGAAGGCTTGAAAAAAAACCCCCAAACAACAACCCCCCAGAAAATAGATTATAAATCACACTTATTTTTAAATTTAAGAATTTTTGAGCATCTGATGAGTCTTCTGTGGCTGGCAGTATTTTACTTGTAATAATGATATAGTACAATGGTAAGCACAAGTATCAGTTAATTCTGCTGCTGTTGCATGCTAGAAAGTTGGGCTGAGTTTCCTAGAGTCTCAAGTTTTTATCCCTTGAGGGACAAATATAAATGTATTCTTGGGACATCAAAACCTGAAAAGAATGGAAAGAAACAGAACAATCTGTCAATGGTCTAAGAACTTTTCAGACATACAACCTTGTTCCTAAGTTAACCTTCAAAGCCTTCCTCCAATAGATGAATAATTTCTTCCAATTACAAATTACAGTTTATAATAAACATATAGATTACCATCAGGGAATGCTACAAGCCTGCAGTCCCGCTTTAAGCTAGAGCTTTATATTTGAAGTTTCAACTAAGTCAAGTCCAGGACAAAGCATTTATAGATTCTTTCAGAAGTGCCAGATATTTAAGAACGCTGACACATGCCTTAAAAATGGAAATTATTTTGGAAAAAATAAACATACCAATACATTTACACCACTTACTTAGACACATTTTTTGTTAGTGCAAGTCAGTGAGGTAAAGCTGGACCCCATCTTCCTCTAGATGCCATTTGGGGACATCTATACCTAATGCATCGCAAGGAGCCAAGAGAGGGTTTCAGCAGCATGCCTGCGATATACTGGCACCACCAGCTACCTCAATCTTACTTAAAATATCTGATTTCTCAGTATCGTGTTCTCTGCTTCTCAATTCCTTGGAGAGATGCACTTATTTAATATGAATTTCCTTGTACATGTACTCAGTTAATTATTCTGCACATATTCAATCAGGAATAATGCCATGTTCCCATGAAAGCTCTGCCTAATTTCTGCATTTTAAAACACACAGCTGACGATCTTCCTTCTGATACTGTAAAATGTATTCACAAGGAAACAGGAATCTGAACATACTAACATAACAATTGCAATTACTTAGGTAAAGTATTTAATCATAGTTGATAAGCCTTCAGCTGCTATTAATATTAAAAGGAGAATAAAATGACTAATTTTCCTTTATAAATGCAAGTATTTAAATCCCAGGTTAGCTGCTAACGGTCAAAAGCAAGAAGTTAAAACGCAGTGACACAATATAGACAATATATTCTTAAACTGCCAGTAAATAAAGTCACTCAGCTATCCCATCTGGATGTTAACCGTGTGACATTGCCAGATGCAACCCCTTAGTTCACTAACATCTGATGGACCAGATGTTGCAACTGGAAGGATTCTTTCCACTGCTCTGCACCTTGGAGCAGAAGGGTGTGATATTCCGTGGGGATTGTACCTTCCACACCTTGTTGTGCAACATTTTCCCCAGCACCTTGTTCCTGGGAAAAAAGTAAATCATATAAACCAGGAAATATTTAGGAAATAAAGCATATTTATTAAAGCCTTCTAGACTGTTAGTCTAGAAGTATTGTATTTTGGTTATGAAATTGTTAAAATCCTTTCATAGTCTAAGTTTGAGGATTATTTCTTTTAAAAAATTTCCTTTGAACATTTAATAAAAAAGATCGTATTGTGGAAGAGTTTCTAACCAGTTCTCCTGAACACTGAGTATTAAAAAACTTTGTGCTGGATTCTGACTTTCTCTTTTTTGCAGATGGTCCTGTGTCAGTTGGAATGAGTCTGGATATTGCAAGCATTGATACGATATCAGAAATAAATATGGTATTGTAGCTTTTGCAACCTGTTTTGTTTTTCTTGTTGATGTGTTCACAGCTGCTGGCAATGAGACTGACGCACTTTGCCTTGTGCAGTCAATGTGTGTCAGGAGGTGGAATCTTATTTTTCACTACAGATAGTGGTTATAGCACTACAGTAAGTGGAGAAATGTGGGTGTAAATCACACCTTTCACAGATACAAATAGAAATCTGCTACTAAGTATTAATCATAGTGAAAGGCATATAGAACAGTCTTTATTTTCCAGATTGAATGTCTAAACCTTTATGCATTTCAGAGAGTTAAAGATATATTAATGTGACTTTGAAGCCACTCCGTTGCCTTGTGATTAGACACAGCTGAACTAGTATTATTTTTCTCTTGCTGTCTCACATTAATTTATTCCAGCTGTGTTTCACTAAATTAGTATGATTTATTTTTGAACAAACTATGAAATAGAGTTTACTTTTCTAATTAAAGATACTCTCCATTGGTACATAGAAATAAAAGGCAAAATCCATTAATCAGATATTCAATATTGGAAAATATTTGTGTGCTTTTGTGTATATTAAAGTGTGTGCATATATAAATATTTTTAAAAAAGTGTTTATGTATATATAAAACTATCTCACCATTTAATTACTCAGGTTTCCACAGAAATTGAATATTAGAATACCTCTGTACTTAGTAAGTGTTAGATAGTATTTAGAAAGGGGAAAGTAAGGTCAGTACTTAAGATGAACTTATCATCCTGATAAAAGCACCCCGTAAAATCAAAAGTTCATTAGAGAAGTGCTAAGAAATAACGTGGTTTTAGTTTAAGACTACAAAGCATATCTGAATTAAAAGGTGAATTGGTCTGAGAGCTATATTCAAGGTCTTGGTAAATTTGGTACTGTTTCCTTTGTGATGCTGAAAGGATAGGATTGTGCTAAAAGGTTATTCACTTCCTAGTCCACTAACTTCTTTTGTCCTTTTGTCTATCTGAATTTATACAACTTTTTCCAAAGTTTTCTTAAAAAATGCATTATTTAGTAGTTTATGTGAACAAAATGATGTTTGCAACCACTTGTATAAATCATTCCAAGATTTAATGATATACAGAGACAGATTATCTGCTTACAAAACTCTGGTGACTTCAGCTGATTTATAGCCACAGACTTAGGCTAGCAGCTTTTACTGTAAAATTCCAATAACTGTAAGAACAAAGCCTACTCAAGATAATATTTTTTAATGATGTCAACCTCACATCAAGTGCTGGAAAATTTGGCAGTGCTAGAGCCAGTACAACTGCTCTCAGAGTGTCAGCATTTAAGAACAGAACACAGGGAGTCACAGGCTACTTGTGCCCCACAGATGTTTCCATATACTTTTGTAAAACAGAATGTAACACAGGCTTGCTCTGTATGATAATTTTGGTTTTTCTCTTTTAGGACTACACGGCTACCATATTTCTAAGGCAACGATGGACTGATGAGAGACTTTGTTTCGATGGTAATAAGAGTTTAAGCTTAGATGGCCGGCTTGTGGAAATGCTTTGGGTACCAGATACCTTCATAGTTGATTCAAAAAAGTCTTTTCTTCATGATATCACTGTTGAGAATCGTCTTATAAGAATATACCCTAATGGAACAGTGTTGTATGCCCTACGGTATGTATATACTGCATACCAACATTTATATGTGATGTGTACCTATATTTTAAACTTTCCAGGTTAGCATAAGTTTATGCTTAAGAAACGTCTATTTGTAAAAGTATAATATGAATGATCTTATAGTTTTACAAGTATGTAATGTTATTGACCAATATGATTAAGTTCTTAAATTTAATAATAGGACTCCTTTGGTTCCCTAAATAGACCCTTTTACTTTCAAGCCAAATGCAAGAATTTCATTTTGCCTTTCCAGCTGTTTTTCAATGAAGTCATCAAAGACGAAAGCAAGCTGTGATGGTTGATTTGCATTATTTATTGCAGATTATCCTTTATAATAGATTTTGAGAAATATAACAAAATTGTAAAATATGTTGCAAAATATCAGTAAAGGAAAAAGCATAGTGTGAGAAAGGAACAAGGGGTGGCCTTTTTAGATTGCCACAAAATTCAGCTGTTCTGGAGTGGTTTCCTGTTTGGGATGCTATTACTCTTCCACATTAGATACCAGTAAATACTAGATATTTTCCCCCTTGCAATAGATAATTGACTGAAAATATTAGTTTAATAGGGATACATGGCTTATTTTTATTTTTACTGATGAGCAATTTTATCCCATTAATGATTAGCAATACTCTTTTTTTTCAAGGATCACCACAACTGTTGCATGCAGCATGGATCTGACTAAGTATCCGATGGATAAGCAGACATGTACTTTGCAACTGGAAAGCTGTAAGACACTTAATCCTTATTATTTTTATACAATTAGAAAAAGACCTGTGATCTTCTTCAAGGACTACTATGTATTATTATCAAAGAGGCTAGAGTTTTTGAAAAAGCCAAGGCACAGTATGTCACCAGTTCCTATTGAACTGCAATAGTATCTGTATAGAAAGATAAATGCAGGAGGCATTACTGAAGATAGCATGGGAGTACTAAAATGCTGCCATGCTATTAATGATAAAGTATCAGGAGATTATTTTAGGCTTGGTTTTGCTGCACAACTTGCAGTTATTCTGTTGGTCTTCAGGGGGAGTTCTGAGAGCAGACATTTTCCAGCACAGCTGAGAAAAAATATTTTTCTTCTCTTTCAGATAGTATGCATTTTTCCCCCCTGAGGTACATTTACTTTAGGAGAGAATGATATTGGAATAAGGCTTATTTGTAAGGCATAGAGTTCATATTTAATTAATTTACTGTTTTCATACTGAAAAAAGGTAATTTCATAGACAGTTCTATTCTGAGATGGATATGTACAAATCGTGCTATTACTAAATTGTCTCTGTGGCAGTGCCCTAGGAAAAAAATGCCATCAGTTGATGGACCAAGACTATATATACCTTTATAAGTTCTCATTTTATCAATCCATGTCATCATAATTTTCGTTAAAATATGCTTTCTAATACTTTTTAGACATGGTTACTTTGCAAATACCCAAATATGCATGTTTCTAATTAACTTTTTTCTGTTAGTCGTATGACAAGACTCTAGCAAAATATTTTCTGCATGGGATAACCTAAAAGGATAAGCAATTCTGTAAGATGAAAATACATGCTCTAGCATACGTCAAAAGATACTCGAAGTCTTTTGGGAGGTTTTTCAGTACTTGCCAAGTTTTACTTTTTATAATTTCAGAAGTGTGTGTGTATATTCTTTGTCTCTTATTGATAATGACCAATTAGAAGATTGCAAAGTTTCATTTTGGGCAGAAACACAAAGGAAATCAACCCCAAAACCTTCCTCACGCAGGAGCCCCTCTAGAATCAGCACTTCTATAAGATCTGTTTCATAAATAGTGATTTGAATTAGAATTTGGATTTATCTCTAATTTCCTTTGGCATAGCATATTGGAAAATCAACATATATGGGTTTACATCAACAGCATTGCCTAATGAGTCATTTAGTATTTTCTCTAGTTCCAGAATGAAATATATGTCCCACAGGAACTTAAAATTTATTTGACAGAATTAAAAAAATAATTCGCTTTATTACTGAAAATAAGCGTTTTCCAGAATGATTCCATCTGCTTTTTCAACAGCTCACAAGTGTCTTTTGTCCAAGGAGAAAAGATGGTAATGGCTTCACAAATGTTGTCATGACATTGGTGTTCAGTTTTGACGAAAACAGCTAGAAGCAATAAATACAAAAGGACAGAGTGTATTTAGCTGTGGGCCTTTTTCTTCAGTGCACTGCAATATTTTCTCTGAGATAAGCTATGTCAATTTATAGATGAAAAATGACATAATCCTAGAATATTGCTTGCAAATACCATTACCTAGAATTAAGAATTGTGAATGCAACATACCTACACATCCACACAAATACAGATGTTTATAAATAAAGAGTAAAATATATAGCAAATATTTGAGCTGAAACAAAGGTTAGGCTTTTTGTTAAGTGATTACCAATGTAAAGACAAACACAACAAGTAATGACTTTACATAATAAAGCAACCCTAGTGGCCTTTGCAATGTGATATTCTGCTATAACTAGTTAATAACATTTATTGACTTATACTTTCTATGCAGCAAAATACATCTCAGCCAAAATGTTTGTTGGTTTTTTATCCCTGTCATCGCAACATTTTAGAAGGTAGTACTGGCATATGTTAGGAGACAGAGAATTGCCACTCTGTTGATACGACAGATGTGACATATGGGACTTGGAGGGCTCCTGTGTTGGTGCTGCCAGGGGGTTCATGCTCTCTGCCATGTGATAGGGAGCACCACCATTCATTCATGCTGGGCTAAAGGCTTTTTTTCTCAATCTTTCCTCCACACAGCCTCCAGTCCAAATACATATTCATATTTTGTGCCCATCTCTGAAATTTAATTTCCTTTTTGAATTTGTCCTTTAGCATTTATTCAGTGAAGAGCCATGTGAAGGCACTTAACTTGTGCTTGACAATCAGGGGAAATTAAAATTAGCAACAGAAAGGTAAAGAAACTCATTTGTATTAGGCATTATGAATGTTTAATCTGAAATTTACTATTCCTGTAGTTAACCCTGTTGACATTAGCTGCTTGTACATGTATCAACGAAGTACAGGAATGAGACATTTTGGGCTTGAGGAACTAGTTAGAATGAAAACTCAGTGTCATGTATAGAGAGTGGAGATTATTTGTAAAAGCCAAATAACACAGCTTAAGTATTTTGTCTCTATTAACTTTTGAAACATTTTATAATTAGTAAAATATTAATCCCCTGAATAAAGAATAACTTTGCACTGTGCTGTTTAACTTTACTGACTACTTGGAAGACTCTCCCCAAGAAAATTCTTCACAAATAGAATTCATATTTTCAAAGAATTTTCATAGTAAGATTGACCAAAACCTACTATTTTTCAACTAATCAAATAATTTGGAACAAAAATGGTTCTATTAAAGCAAAACAACCTCCATTTGGGGATATGCTTGTTATCACCTCTCCCATCTCACACAACTTGGAAGACTGAATATCTTGTAAAAATAAATATTTACAGTGGTGCTCTCTAGTTCTGTAGACTTTATTTAAATATCTGCAGTTCATTTATACTAAGGGAAAGTAAAATGAATCCATGCCTGAAATCACGCATAAAACCTGCTTCTATGAACCTCTTTGTTTTGACTGAGGACAATGCAATCATTTGTTTATAGGAAATGTTACTTTTCTTTTTTGTCTCCCAAATCTGGGAAATTTCCCAGCATGTGGTTTTAGAGAATCGAAAACTTAGCTTGGACACACATGTTTTTGGCTAAGTCTTTTGGCTTAGCAACAGTATTTTAGCTTTAATTGCTATAAATATGATAATGTGAACAGAGATTCCTAGTCATGATAGCTTTTCAGAAAACTGTCGATGATAGTGAAAACAATATATGCATTTAAAGAACCATCAGGGAAAGCATTTTCAGTTGAAATTGTCACTTTAATAGGCAATGAGCACAGTGTTCCCTTGAAATGAAATTTCTGAACTCCTATTTTTCCTACATTAAACGGCTGTAGGAAATTAGGTCTTTTTTGTCATTGGAAGAAGCAAAGCCATTAACTTAAAAATATTAAAATGCTGTTTTTATTTTAATGCATCTTCTTTTCTGTGATTCTAGAGCTTTGTTCCTTTTGCAGCATATACCCTTGTGCAATGTATCACATTATTGTCACACTGTAATTTACTCACGATCGACTGAAGTCTAAAAATAATCATCTGCTCATGTTTCTGTCCCCTAAGCTTAGCTATTAACTTGCACAATATAAGTCTGTCAAATACAAGAATGATTGATCAAAGTAAGCTAAAGGAAAAGCTGTTCAAATGCTCCCTGTTAACATGTAAATTACATTAACATAATCTTGAATTAATCATATACACTAGTCTGAAAATTGCCTGCCTTTTAATATAACGGGAAAAAGCTACAGAGGTATTTTAGCTATGATTGTGCTGCATATTGACAAGTGTGTGCAAAATACAGTTGCCTTCTGATAGATGATTCATGTCCCGTCTCAGCTCCTAATTACTACTTGAAGGTTAAGAGGAAATCTCCTGGGACCCCTGAAGTGTGCCACGGTGTTGAGCCTGCAGAAACACGAGCATCTAAGCTGGTGTCCTTGGGAAGCATCCAAGCTCCTAAGCCAAAATGTAGTCTCAAGCGATGACCCAAGCCCCGTTTAGAGCATAGCGCCTGCACACAGCAGTGCTGCTTCTCTCCTCACTCCTTCATTTCTTTGAGAATGGAGACCAAATGCACTGCATCAAGAAACAGCATCCTGGGAAGCAACAAAGGGCACACTTAATGTTTAGTCCGAGTGCTGGCAGTGCTGTAATTTATGAAAGCTCTATTTCTTTAAAGAGCAAGAGCTTTTGCCTTCAGAATACCATGTGGTACTAATCTCTTTTACTAGTTTGTTGTCTATACTAGAATAAAAGATACAAAAAAGACCACCTCCAAAAAGTCAGCTTTTAAATTACAAGACTTCACATTTTATTGGGAGTTTTGTTGTAAACAGGCATTACACTCTGCCAACCCCATCATTGTTTATGTCTAATTGTACTTTCAGGCAGACAAATAAGAAACAGCTGAACCATAAGTGTGTTCAACACAAATTAATTATTGTGTAAAATAAACACTTTTTTTGGCTTGTGTATCACTACAGGGGGTTATAACATCAATGATGTCATGTTTTACTGGACTAGAGGAAATGATTCAGTTCGAGGTTTGGACACACTCCAACTGGCACAATACACAGTAGAAGACCACTTTACATCTGTATCTGAAGCAGTATATGAGACAGGTAAGAACATCCTTATAACACTTTCTAGGTACAGTTTGGAATATGGCTCTGGAAATGGAGCAGCATTAAGGAACTGAGCACATTGCTTTCTCTTAGGATGTGACAGTTTTCATTTTCTACTAGGTTGTATTCTTGAAACTGTAAATACTTTTTCAGTTGCTACTAGCAGAGACCCAGTTAATCTAAAGGTTCAGAGTTTTTGAGTATTTTCTTGGAGGCTACACATTACCTAAAGAACAATAAACAAGATATGTACTACCGCTTTTGCGTAAAGCCAGAGTTCTTGTGAAGGAAGAAGAGCCTGTAAATTGGTCATTTAAATTGGAGAGAGATGGGGGACCCTAGGTACCCAGCTCAGCACAGTTGCCAGCCTCCTGGAAACAGCCACTCTGGCTTTATTAGGCAAGTCAAAAGCCTCTATTCAGGCATGGAAATTTCTGTGAATGTGCTGAGTGCTTTAAAAACGGCAAGAAGTTGTGTTTCATGGCTAGTGTTTGTAGGAGTTGCTCTTCATCTCCAGAAGCCTCTGTCCAGCCTGGTGAGCAGCAGAGTGCAGATAGCTCAAGCTGAGGTTCCTCTGCCCAGGGAAGGGTCAGAAGTATTCCCACAGGCCTGTTCTGCTCATCTTAGAAAACTACTGTAGAAAGTTTCCTCTAACAGCAGGACTTAGCCTCAGGAAAAAGTCTGCTTCTGTTTATTTCCCAGAGATTTCAAAAGGGCTTTCAGAGAGTTCAAGACCTGCTAAACCTGCTTTATGCTCTTTGAATTACTCTTGGGTCTTTCATTGCTGCTCTTAACTGCACGCTCAGTTTCTCTTCTGCTGAAGTCAACAAGCCAACTGGTATTCTTTAAATGAAGACACACACATCCTTCAAAGCTGTAGTTTCACCAGAGGGTATGTTACTAATTCTGGATCACAGAAATATAGTTTCTCTCTTCCATTGTTGGGTAATTCTGCTTTAATAATGTGACACAGAGAAACTTTATGATCGAATTTCAGGTATTAATTCAGGCTAATAGTCAGAGTTCTCTAAATAGATAGAAAAGTAGAAATGAAATACGTATTAGCAGGCTTCAGGATTGCAAAGTATCTTGCTGCTTAAATAAGTGACATCTGCTTGCCTTCCTCTTCTTTACAGCTTCTGGGTAAGCAACATCAGGTTCAATCAAAGGAGAATCACCCTTTACTGCTGTTCTGCTCAGAAAGGTATTAGGACCTGTTCACCTTAAAGGAAAATAGGAAGAGGAAACCTGCTTATTTCTCACCATCTCCCATCACAGAGTCCAGACTCTAAAGCCAAAAAACCTTCTATTATTTTTTACCAAATAGACTAGAATCAGTTTCCAGTTGTAACTGAAGAGACGTGATAGGATGAACTGCGCTTTTCTTTTCAGTAAATTATGCTGTCTTCCTCCATTTATGTATGGCAGGAATCATATATATCAAGTCAAAAGCCACTTTTTGTTGTAATTATAGATTTTAACACATGTAACTTAATTAGATTAAAATTTTCCACACCTGCTTGTTTCAAATCTCCTGTTCAAGAAAGCCATGTTCTCAAGTCCTATACAGTACTTTTAAAATGAAATCTCATAATCCTTTTAATTTTCTATTGAGTCATTATGTATTAGGTGCTATTTTCTATATTTTAATTTCTATTTTTTTTTTTTAGGAAAGCAGTGCCTACTGTAGCCCATATTAAAAGAAAAAAGCAGTCAAATTATGGAATTATGTAATAAATTTTGAAATGAAAAATGATGTTTTGCATTTCCTTACTTTATGATTAATTTATATTAAAAATAGCAGTTATTTATAACAGTTGCAATTCAAAAGGCTGAAGGTAAAGATACAAGAGAACTGTGTGTAGCATTTCCTAACACAGCAAAAAAAGCTATCAGGATTTGATGCTCTGTGAACTTGAACAAACAGTACAGCTGCTGTGCAAGTGTAATATTGTACAACAGTGCAAAACCTAAGTTCATGTACAGCCACTGACAGAGCCAAATTTAAATGTAGTCAGCAAAATTCCTGCATAAGTAACTTCAGTAAATTTAAGAAAAGGGCATTGTGGATTAATCTTGTTTGTAGAATAGCATGTATCAACAGAATAGTAATCACATTATTGTAACCACATAATAGTAAGTCATTTTGAATAATGTTAGCTAGGTTGCTGACTATGGTTTGTTGCTGATTTTGTTTTGGTTCAGACCAGTTTCATTTTGGACATGGGTAAATTAACTGCTAGAACCATTTCCTACATGTCTTCATCTACAGTCCTTATTCTGTTTACTATTGGACCCCAGCCCCGTGTAACTGGAGCAGTGGGTGCTGGGTTTTTATTTTAGCTGTCTAGCCAACACCACCTGGATTCCCAGAGTAATAAATAGTGATATAAAAAAGCTTGCTTATTGGGAAAATATAAAAGCAACAAAGGACTGTTAAAGTTTAGCTTTTTGTGTAAATAGTCATAGAAATAAGGCTGAAACACACTCTAAGAATTCATTTCATCTATTCACATGTTCCAAGGCAAGGTCACCTATATCTACAGCCTGCTTCCTGACAGATGTTTCTAGAAGTTAGTCAAACCTCTAAACTGTCTGCTTCACAACTTCCCTAGGTGATTTTTTTTCCCCTGGTGATTATTACACGCTTATTTTCCTCATGTCTAATCTTGATCTCCCTTGATGCTTTTCAAACCCATTACGTGGATATGAAGTCAAATTTCTTGCTGTTTTTCAGCAGGTCTTTCACTGTTTCAAGACAGATATATCTTTCTTCAGACAAACAATTTCCCTCTTTTTAATTTATATAACCAGTTTTCTAGATCTCCTGTCTTCGCTGTTGGTCTCCCATGGCATTACTCTTATCTTTGCTGACATGCAGCACCCAAAACTGGGTATCCTGTTCCCATCAGATATCCTTCAAGGAGTGAAGGGTTTACTTAATGCGTTTCACGAACTCTATTCCTCTTTATCCATTCTGGGTTGCTATTTGCTTGTCTTGCAAGAAATTTTTTTGACCTTATTCAGCTTATGATTCCTTCTAGTACTCCACCTCCTTTATTGCCCTATGTATTTCCTGTACTCTGTTTGGGGAGCTGGTCATCCTCAGCTGAGTGTAGGACTTTGTACTGGCTTTTGTTGAATTGCGTCTTGTTTTACTCAGGCTGTTTTTGATAGTCGTTGAGATAATTTTGAATTCTAATCCTGTTTTCCAATGCGGTAACACTCTTCTCTTAAAAGACTCCTGGTATGTCGTATCTTTGTCAGTGAGCAGTACTGGGCACTGGGCAGGCTCCATGTATTCCCACTCAATAAATGTTTCTATTTTCACAGCAAGTTATAGCTAATTAACCTCAGTGAACGTTTTTAATTGGGGAAAGAAGCAAAACATCATTTAGTACTTGAGGCTAATTGGCCATTGATTGCTTTTCTTCTGGTCCAAAACTTTCCTGAAGTCTTGCTCTCACTACTGCAAGTATTCAGTAGCAGCAGAAATGCAGAGGCTCAGCTTGCTCAGGTCTAGTATAACAGTGAGTCTTCAGCCTGAGCCCAGAATGCAGGGAGAGTTCTGTCAGGTAGACAGAACTTAGAGAATTGTGAAGTCAGCAAAATGACATATTCAGATGGTATTATTTTGGCAGAGTAGAAGGAAAGAAGAGACAGAAGCATAAAGTCAGTCTCTGCTGCTTGATGCACAAAGACAAGACATTTGCCCTCTTGAAAAAGCAAAGGGAGCTGGCTCCTGTTCCTTGTCTGCAGTCACTGCCAGGGTTTTGACGTCTATCACAAATCCTGCTTTAGCCTCCTTGGGCTAGAGGCTGTCAGACCTTGCTTACCTGTGCAGTGCTGAAACTCTGCTGGCCCCTGGCCACTCCACATTATTTGCTTCTCAGGCGGGAGGTCACAACTAAGCCAGTAATGAGTTGCTCTCATTTATAATTTGTGATCTGAAAATCAAAAAATATACTATATATATATATATATAGAGAGAGAGACTATAAAGGCTGTATAAGAGTGTATAAATGTAACAGACTCCTACACAGAGTGTGTGTCCATCAGTCACAGTCTCTTTCTCTTGAGATACAGGTATTGCCTTGCTTTGTCCTACAAGCGCATCTGCAGTTTCCCAAGGCTCAGGAGATTTATTACTTAATAATCAAACTTTTAAATCAAGGTATATTAACAGCCTCAGCTTCTTTCATCAGTCAGAGAATTGCATTTTAGTTGCACAACTTACTTGCTGGGTAAAAGAGGGGACTCTACCTACTCCTTACTGCATATGTCCATTGTAAATTACTGAGCAATAGGAGATTGAATACTGAAAACAACATTTTCAGCACATAGTTAAGGCAGTAAAATTCTATTTAAACCTTTCCTGTACTGTGCCCTTAAAAGGTCCAAGACGAGAAGATGATGGTGTGTTGGTAGAGTTATACTGACGCACTTGTGTGAGATGTGCATCACGCATTTTATCTGGCACCCAAGGGATTAACATGCATATTTCATGATAGAGAAGAATGTGCCTTTGTGCCTGACTGCATAACCCTGTGCAGGATACCAAAGTGCTTCTTACATAAAAAGTGATGTGAAGCAATCTTTTACTGGAGTAGAGTTCATCAAAAAGTCCACAGGAAGTAACTGTGGGGAAGATGCTCCCTTCCTGTAACACTAGAGTGGAAGTTAGGAACTGCTGACAGCGTTTCTACAGCATCAGTTCTTCATTCAGGTGCCTTTGCTGTGACCATCTGCTGGTCAGAGGGCAGCAGGAAAGAGCAGAGATGCAGTGTTCTGCCATCAACCAGGAAGAGACGCCATAGAAAAATGGGATAATAAAAAAATGGGTGACCTAGGGTGATAAGGAAGCCTGTTTATTTAGGTCTGTATCTATTTCTTGGGCATTGCAGCTATAGTTAGTGTTAATAAAGTTATCAGTATTATGGCAAGATCTATACGAAGTGTCAGATAGGCAGTGCTGTAAATGAGAATGCTGTTTTTAGAAGCCAAAATTCAGACTTCAAAGGCAAGTTCTAAAGAGGAATACACTAGCTTTTCTTGCTTTCAGAAATATCTGCTTTAGACCTGGACAACACCTGCTCAGCTAAAAAGTCTATGCTGGTACAACTTTTGTGATACTGAAACAAAAGTAGCCAATTAGAACCAACTGAAATCAGCTTTCTGTAATCTCTAATTTAGTCTTGTGAGTTGGAGTAGGCATGGAGACTATTGACTGCTATCTAGATTTGCCCCTTGTGTACAAGCTAGAGTTACCGTCTAGTTTTGTACTTCTACCATCTAGTAAATTCTATAAAGCCCAAGTAACTCAGCTTAATCTTCTTTTGCTGTGGGGTGACCTAAGTGTAATAGCTTATCTTCTAGTAGGTTTAGCGTGTGTATACTGACAGTCATTAAGTTAAGATTCATCCGAGAACAATAATTTGATGCTTTGTAAGTGAGTAAGTGCTAACACTATGCCTTTGCTGCAGGGATAACTGTTTGCACAGTGATTATTTCCATCACGTTATCAAATTTAAATCAAAGCAGTCACATACTGAGGTGACATCCATCGTAGGCCAGAAACTTGAATGAAAAAGCATCTTCTCACTTGCCTAGAAAGGTTAGACCAGATGATCCTTGAGGACCCTTCCAACCTGTGATTCTATGATTCTATGAAATATTTTGTTGTCAAGAAATTGACTCAAGCAAGGGGTAAACTTGACAGTTTTGAGGAGTCAACTCGAGCTGTACTCAAGTTAACTGTAGTAAAGCCAGGACTAAGATTACATGAACCTGTTTCACTTTCAATATGGCTGATAGCAGTACAGTCTCAAATGTGCAAGTCAAAGGCAATGACATTACTATCTCATATGCAACTCATGTAATAGGAGTATCAATTCTGTTTCTTTTTAAAAATTATAACTTTCGATACATGTGGAGTGTAAATGAAAAAAAGACTGTAATACTTCCCTATGTTCATCTTGTTCCATTGCTCATTTCTTTAGCATTGTAAGTATGTATTGTATACTTTTTCTTGACTACTGCTTCCTTCAGTTTATTACAGGAGAAGTTCATGTGAATTCTATATATAGGTTGCTTCAAAATTTCCATTATAAAAACTCTTCTGAGCTCTTTAGAGAAATGCTGACACTATTATTATCACGTCCATGATGTGTCTCAGATTCTGCAGAAAGCAGAAAGCCTTAAGGTTAGAGAAATGCCTATTCTTTGTTCCCCAAAAAGCCACTCAGCTATAAGCTGTTACATCTGTATTTCTCTTTGTTGTTCACTTCAGAAATTTCTGTCACCAGGAAAAATAACACGAAAGAACACAGGAACTTTTAAAGGGCTTGTCTGCACTTGGAAATTGCAGGAAAGTGGCAAAACATGGCTTTCAAGTTTGATATTTTGAACTATCTTCCCATGTATACATTTAGCTTTTGTACAAAGGTGAATGGAGATACAGTTGTAGGATGCTAATGAGGAGAGGGTATTTCTGTATGGCTATTATGTATCAGCTATTTCAGAGGTTTTCTTCCTAAAGATAAGCTTGAAGGCTGAACCATAGGAGCCCCCAAATACCTGTGGTACTCTGCAGGAAGCATAGTCCAGCCTCTTCAATCCCATTTGCTGGGTACATGGCACCACATCCTTCCATATGGTCAGCACAGAAACAGAAGGCAACTTTTGTGGAGGACTGTTGATGGTTTGCACCCTCTGTAGTCTCACCTGACCTCTGGGTTGACACCCTTCCCTCACTCGCAGTGGCTGTTCCATCATCCTTCTGTGTGCTGGCAGCTTCTGTGCTGCAGTAATGACAGTAAAACACTGCAGAGAAAATCTTCTATTTCTATTCTGAAGTATCTACTTTGAGTTCTAGTTAAATAGCAGCCTAGAAGACTGCAAGAAAAATTCATAAAATCCTTAACAATTTTTAATAAGGTTTTAGATGATTGTTCTTCCATACTAGGAAGACACAGATTTACAGTCATCTGTACAACCC
>NW_009929809.1:67523-70210 GCF_000696875.1 Nestor notabilis | reverse complement strand
TCCCTAATTGTGCTTTATGCTACAGTCTTTTATGGTACAGACTCAGTGTTTTTTCACAGCACTACTGCTTGATTTAGTGCAAGGATGAGTGAAGACAGCAGCAGAAATAAAGTTGCACAGTGAACAGTAAATTTTTCACATCCTAAATTTTGAGTGCCTTACTTTGGTCTGCTTACATTTAAAATCAATTTTGGTGGATGAAATGCCTTTTACTGAAACAACTGTATTGGTAAAAATCACAGTATTGGTAGAGGCACAGTAATTTAATGTTTTTCTTTTCTCATACAAGTTATTATAACATTATAAATCATCTTTGCCCCTCCTGCATCATGGAGATAGTTAAAGTCCATCTTTCTATCCTTTTTTCTATCAGTCAGAAACCTGAGGAACTCAATATGTTGAACTTAAAGAGGAATCTTAAATACATCGTATTTGTACCTTCAGAAAGAGAAACAACTGTCTACTAAAGGACTATTTAATCCACTAATGAAAAGGTAGAGTGAGTGCAGCAGAAAACTGAAGTCAGCTAAAATGAGAAATTAGGCATTAATTTTTAACACACAGAATGACTTACTGAGACAAATGGTGGATGCTGCATGTCTGGATATCCTCAGATTAAGTCTAGATGTCTGTGTGAAATGTAGACTGTGTTCCAACCAAAGTGATTGAGTTCAAAGCACGGGATAATTTGGGAAATACAAACGCTTGTGATTAGGGTCAGACTACATAATCAATTCTGTCTGTTTTTAAAGAGTTCTGTGAAACCTTGTTCTCTCAACGCAATTATACAATACCTTTAAACATGGAAATTTAACCATCCGTTTGCTAGTCTGGGATCAATAGGACTTTTCTTGGCATCTCTTGCACTTCAAGCTTTTAAAAGTACTTTTATTTGACTTATGTTTCACAGCGCACCTAAGGGATGCACAAATAGGCTGTCAGATCATATATTGTTGCTTCTAAAGTGCATTCACTGTTCCATAGTTCTGTCCTGACCCACAGGACATTGGAAACAATGCTCACAGCAACACTGGAAACAAACATAGGTCCAGGAGACCATAATCTGTTTGATTAAAATAGATGAAATCAAAGCTATCTGACCACAGTGTTTTCAAGCATTACTCTCTCACAGATAATCTGGTGTGAATGTTAAAACCAGTCTCATTTAGAACTTAAATACTTCAACACTTAATTTTGAACTGGGAACTTCAGATTAAGTAGTTTATCCCATTTAAGGTAGTACAAAACAAGCTTTTGCCTTACTGTGATCTGTTTTACTGGTAATAGTTTCAGATCCAGGGCTTCTGCTGCCCAAATGTAGCCAAATTTTGCTCAGGTACTGAGCTGGATAACAAATATAGGCTTTGCTTACCAGTGTCCTGTCCTCTCATGAAACCCAATTCAGTATTTGAGTCTGTGAGCCCAAATATTCATCTTCTGGAAATCACTCACTCAGAAGCCACAACAGTGACACTTCTCAACAACACGAACATTCCAATGCACTCATGCACTCATGTAAAATAAAAAGCAGATAGTGAAGATGCAAAGATATTGTTTGGTTTTAAATGGAGTATAAGAGGTAGGTCAGCAGTATCAGAGAAGGTACCTTTGAGACACTTCTTGAGCAATAGTAAATGAAAAGAAAAGCAAAATAAACCAGAGATGTGAGGCAGTTAAAGGTAAGGACCCATGCTAATTTCATGAAATTACAATTGCTTTTATGCTAGTTTATATAGTAGCTCATTCTTATGAATAACCACATCTAAATACATATGTGATTTCAAATTTTCTTGCCTTGTGTTATATAATGAATATAATGCCTTTCCATGCATTGATGAATTTATTTTTGCCTTCACTAATCCTCACTGAATTTCCAGTTCAAGATGTCTTTAATGAAACTCTGGATATGGTGACTGGGTGCTATATATTTTGATTTTATCCTTCAGTTCAATTTATAGTCTTCATGATAGAATTTTTCAGAGCTCTGTTTAATATTTTTAAGCTTATTTGTTATGCTTTTGCTTCATTATAATGCACAAAAGTAACACAGGTTGATAATTTAAAGAACTTTAAGGAATTACACCTTCACAATGTTTTTTTTTTTCTCTGCTCTTTCCACAGGACGTTACCCAAAACTAGTGTTTCACTTTGAACTCAAGAGGAACATCTTGTATTTCATACTAGAGACATACGTGCCATCAATCCTACTGGTTGTGCTCTCCTGGGTATCGTTTTGGATAAGCCAGTCATCAGTTCCGGCCAGAATCTGCATAGGTGAGAAGCTGTTGATAAAACAAAGCAACCAAACCAAGTGTTGGATCATTAAGATGTTTTCTTACTGCGTGTACATGGTATCCACTTCCAAAAGTTGCAAACAATTCTGAGTTTTGTGGAATTAGTTTTCTAGTTTGCAATCTGGAGTACATCCTGATGATTCCCCTTAAAGCCTTGCTATTCTTTGCCTAAGAAAATGTCTTCAGGAGCTACAGGAGATTTAGAGGCAGGGGAGGCTGCTGAAAGCAAAGGGAAAGACCTCAGTCATTTTGAAAATAATTTCAACATATTCAAACACATGGCGTGCACAGACAGAATTGTGAGGCTTTTGTGAGGTCTCATGATACATACTAATTAACAAATTAATAAAAGAATTAAAAGAGATTAATTATAATTAATTTCAAACAAAGGAT
>NW_009929809.1:8144-67492 GCF_000696875.1 Nestor notabilis | reverse complement strand
GAAAGAGTGCAAATCAGTTTTGATCAGAGTGCAGGTGGAGTGGGAAAAAAACTACAGAATAGAGGAGAAAGTAAGATTTCACATCAGATGGGCAACTGCAATGAGCAAAATGATACCTGAATGTTTTAAAGGGAGTGTTTGCACAGAATTGCAATAATAATGTGTTAATCATAAATATAGATTCTATGACACCAAAATATCTCTCATTTTAATTTCCAGTCTTCTCAGCTTTGCAAACACTTCTCATGAGTGTTTTTAAGTATTTAACTCGAGAATCACAAGTTCATCTGAAAGTCTTCTTTCCCAAACATGACACATTAATTGCTGTGGCATACTAGGAGTTCAGACAGCCAAAACTGTCTTGCAGAGGGCCGTTGCAGTAGACGCCCTCATTGCTATCTGTGTTTTATCAGAACCTGTATTTTTTGCATTCCACAGGTGTTACCACAGTCCTTACTATGACAACACTGATGATGGGAGCCAGGACTTCACTCCCAAATGCTAATTGCTTTATTAAGGCAATTGATGTGTACCTTGGTATCTGCTTCAGTTTCATCTTTGGAGCACTGTTAGAGTATGCAGTGGCCCATTTCTGCACTCTGCATCAACTCAGTTCAAAGGAAGTTCCAAAGGTATTTTAATTTTTTAATTTTTATCTTGCAAAACAGACTTCAGTTATACCTACTAAAGAGAACAAATTACCTTAGCACTAATGGTAAATGTATCTAAGGAATTTTCTATTTTGGAATAAGGACAGTGAAAGCAGAATAACCTTAAGAAAAAATTACCTGTATAACTGGAACTTTTTTGATGAGATCAAACTGATACCCACTTCCAAAATGATTTTTTCTTTGGATATGGACCTTATCGCCATTTATCAAACAATGTGCTAGATGTATCACAAAAATCACAGACAGTTGTTGTCTTCCCTGCAATAGCATAAGTTTACAGTTCAAATATTACACTGGGATTAGTGTAATATAGCAAAAAAGAAGAAAGAATTATCGCATTCTGTTTATGAAACCTTCTGTGCATGCATATTACATGGGTCAGTTTACTAGCAGACAGCCTCAGTCATTAAGTGTATATAGCCTTCAGCTTACACCTCCCCTTTCAACATCTGCAGCTGAAGCTCAGACTAGGACTCAGTTTCTGTTCTGCATCATTACTATCGCAGCACTTTTTGCTGCTCTAATGAGCTTCTCACAACCCTGAAATAGCGTGAAATACACTTAAAATAAAAAGGGATCAAATCAACATAGGCATTTTTGAGCCTCGTGGTTGTCATCTTGCTGAAATAATCAGGACAGAGTCATGAAGAAGTTTTGTCGCATCTTCCATCTTCAGTGTTTATCACTGCTTTCATAAGCCGTGAAAAAAATCACAAATTGGAAGCCGATTGTCTTGCAGCTTTTAATTATGGGACAGAATCTAGTATACATGATAGAAAAAAATAAAGCGGCTTATGAAGTTTCTGGATGAGTAGGGAAAAGTAAAACATGGAAAGTGAGAATAACAGGAAAAAAAGGCAGGAAGAAGTGTGACTGAGTGCTGTGTGGATAAATGGCCAGAAGAAGAAAGATTGTTAACTAATTAAGCCAATCTATAACAGAGCATCACAAATGCCTAATCAAAGCTCTTCAGTAGGTTCAAGAAACAGGATATTAAATTCAAGCCAAGTGGAGAAGCCTAAAAACAATGAAGATCAGCCAAGTCGTGCTTTGGGTTTGTTTTTTTTTTGTTGTGGTTTTTTTTTTGTGGTTTTGTTTTGGTTTTTGGGTTTGTTTTTTTTTGTGGCTAGATAGTTCAACAATTAATATGGGGGGTTGGATGTTTGGATGAGAGCTGGGTTCTGTAAATGCACAGCAACATGCTCAAAGCTGTCATTAGACCTAGGTGTGTGGAGAAGGACTGAAAAAAGAACACAAAGCTGAGCCACCCAGTGGATTTTAGAAGACATCATTTGATGGGGGAATATCTGCAAATGGGCACTCATTTCGAATGAGAGTTTGAGTGGAAAGCCTGAAAGTGATTTTTCTTGGCAAGGTAGCATCAGTGACAATTCCCTCTGAGCATATCTGTCCTGTGAAGTAAATGGTTGTCATTTTGCTCATACAGCAGAAAAAAGGAAAAAAAAGGGCAGTTTATTGCAGGTCTGGGTAAGAAAGTGAAGTGTTTCAATGCTTGGATGATTAAGCATCTTCGGATCTGTGAAGGGCACTTATGACTGCCCTTGCCTTCACTTAGCTGTGTCAGATTCCCTTTCCTCTGGCTCACAGGTATTAGTGCTTGCAGATAGGGCAGACGTGGATTTGAAAGATATGCATGGAAATAAGTTGAGGTACAGCTCTAAAATGAGGAAGGAAGAAAGGCTTAAGGCTACGCTTTTGTGACAGGCTTAATGATGGAAAGGAATGGTCTGTCACTTCAGGCATGTTTGCTGCCTTTTGCTGTGCATCAGGAGTGAGCAAGCCAGTCCCTGATCACACAAACACAAGTGTATAAGGGAAGGGGCATTTGGTTGGTCCTAGATCAGCTCAAGACACTGCAGAATAAGGAAAATGACCGTTGTGTCGTTTTCCTACTGTAGCCAAGGACAAGCACTGCTTACTGAGCAGGGTGCCATGGAGAGCACACCTGACTTGCATTTCTTATTTCTCACTGTAAAAAAGCAGAACATCACAAGGACAGAAGTACCATCTAAAATCTTATGTCATTGTCTAGCAGGTACTTAACAATTTCTGTGTGAGTATTGTCACCATGTGTTGTACTCATTATTGTATTTTCTTGTAGGCACAGGTTAATTGGAAATCTCACTTCCTACTTTGTTACTCTCATATGCGAGCTGATACAGAATTTGCATTCAGAATTATGTAAATAAATGTAGGAGGTGAAATGAAAATGTAACCTCTGACTTGTATAGGAATTAGTTGTACTGGTTTACTTTCCAGTTTGCTCTTTAAAGCAGCTGGGCTCTGGCATATCAGGTCGCTTTGAAGCCCTTGGGATTTCTGGTTTAGAATATAAACTGGTGAAAGAGCTCATCATATCCACACTCTTGCAGTGTCTCTTATCATGTGAACCAGAACCCACAGAGACAGCTTCAAAGCTAATGGCAAAAGCAGAGGAACCACCTGCTGAAAGGAAGGTCAGGAAAAATATGCCATTCACATCAAACGCATCACAGACTGCCTAAACAGAAAGGTTGCCTCTCGTCTTCTCTTGTAAGCCAAGGTGTGAATCGTACCCTCTTAGAAAACAGAGAATTCCTCCTTGGACTTCATCTGTTTTTCACCTAAACCTCTGCCTTTTGCTCAGAAAACAGAAAGGTTTGAAAACTGAAAATAAGGTTATAAGGGCAGTGTTCAGCCAACATGGCATTTCTGTGCAAGCATTGTGCAGTCTTTACAAACACTGCATAAGCTCCAGGTGTACAACACTCTAGGTTGAAATATTTTTAATCTTGAGCACCTTTATCATGCCATGGAAGTGACAACTTTCTTCAATTCTGTTGGTTGTGAGATGTCAGCAAACACTTCAGTTAGTATAAACAGCAGCCACAGTCGCAGGTGCCACATATAGTGCTTTTTAAGTGAGGTATAGTTTCATTGATGCTACCAATTCGGTGTCCTAACAGAACTGTCCTTAGTGCCAGCTGCGAGCTCCTCACTGACAGCTGGAATCCAGAGAAAACTTGGTATGACATTTAAAATTAGAGCCACAGTTGAATACCTGCAACACAAATGATTAATATTATTTTTAATAATCAAAATCAGCCTAGTCTTTCATCACATTCAGTTCTCCACAGTGAGGTGGGAAAGTCTCTTGATAGCCTAGGTTTATAAAACTGCAGGTTTTTATAAACTAACAGTTGTAGTTCTCCTTGAGACTACTTTTCTGCTTTTCATGCAATGTGATACAGCACTTTTGCTGTAAAATTCTCTGTTCTGTGAGAGCCCTGCCTTGTAACACTGCAAACAGAATCAAGTACATATACACTGTGTATGGTATTTTCTGCTTAAGTACTAACTGCCTCTTGGGGAGTAGAAATGAGTTAAAAACAGCCTAATAAAGATCAGCTTTCTGTGAATTGTTCACATGAGGTTGTGCGAAAAATGGCATGTACGCAATGTCCTTTCATGCTCTGCAGAAAAACTAATTCTGTACGTCTTTTAGCCAGCCCTACCTGAGAGACAAATAGACTCTTACATTGAATAATGCCCCAAATCCTGTCGTTTTTGAAGTATAGATGTTGTTTTGCTCTTTTTAACTTTTCTAAAAAAGTGTGAACAGGGTAAAAAAGTCAGGACTCTTCTGACAGGTTTCTTTATTTTATTAACTTTTGAAGCGCCGAGTGCATTCGTTAGACTGTCACTCCAGTGCTAGGCACTGCTGACAAAGACTTGTCTGCCATCCTCAGCATTTCCCTCAGCTGCCTGAAGTCTTTGAAACAGAAGAGCTAGGTATTTGTAATAGAGGTAGGCCCCAAGTAAAACTCCAAGTTTGAGATTTTGTACTTCCCTCAGGACTGTTTAAGGTTCAGACTGGAATTTTATGGATTGATCCTCTTAATGCTTTATAGGCAGATTTTTATCCTGGCCTTCAGTTTCGAAATGCTCGCATAGCTGTGGGAGGCTACCTGGAGGATGAAAAAGGTTTTGTAGTCAGGAGTAATTTTAGGATGACACGTTGTGTTGAGCTACATTTATCTCTCTCAAATAAAATACACTGGATTTTTTTTTTTTTTTTTTGCAAATTGAAAGTGAAAAGCAGTAATAATCTATTTTTCTAGCTCCATCTGTTCTGTTTTACTGATTCACAGCAGTCGGAGGTCATTGTCCAGACTCCTCTATAATTTTCAAAGATGTTACTAATTTTAAATAATGAAAGGCTCAAGAACTGTGCCTTCTACAAGTACCCTGGGCAGAACAGCAATTCTGCACCGGCATGGAGATCACTCAGGTGCCTTAATGAGCTTTCTTTGACTTTAATAGCTGGGGTATTTCTAAATGAGCTTTTTGTGTGGCTACACATAGGGCTGTACATCTCAACTTTTCTAAAGTTTGTCTAATCTTATGATAAAAATGGAAAAACCAAATTGGTCGGAAGAAAGAGATTCTGCATTCCACATTTCACAAATAATTTTTTAGCCTTTTTCTACTTGTATGCCACTCACTGACTCGGAGAAAATTAAAATCATGTGACACCTGCCTGAATTAAAATGCCCTCTCCTCCAACTATACAAATTTAGGTTTAATTTAGATACATACTTGGAACGAAACTTTGTAGCTTTGGATCTGCTGGTATCTCTACAATATCCCAAACAAAACTAAATACCCCAGAAATTTCTTGAAAGTTTATCTTTAGAGCTGAAGCTGCAGCTGATGTCTAATCTTGTGTCCTCTGAGCCAGTAACAGTAAAACCGCTGACTTCAAAGAGTGAAGATTTCATACATGAGCTTCATGGCCCTGAGCCATTTCTGATCAAAGAAACAAAACCCACCAGAAGGCTTATACAATGTTCTCTAAAGAGCTGCCCTGACGCAGCAAAACACTTAAAAACATGCTTAACCTTTGTGTAACTTTGAACTTAAAGCATGGGTTTCAGGACTTGAATGAAAATATATGAGCTATTTTGTACTGAACTAGATCTTTATGATCTTCTTTTTTTGTGCTTTTTTTTTTTTTTTTTAAATGATTTGATTTTCATCACAAAATGCTAGGAATAGAGTAGCTAACTACACAGAAGGAAAGTATCTTGTATTCTGGGGTGTTTGATTTCAGGTGCAACCAACTTGACTAGGTGGTCTGGCAGCTACCCCACCTTCTCCATCTACAGATTGGGCTTTGCTTTACCCACTTTCTAGACACTGACCTTTGCCAGTATTTTCCCTGAGCAGAAGACAGCTTAATGTTTTGCATTTGACGGATTTGCTGCTGAGTTAAGTAAAGCTTAGTGGGCCATAGTTGAACAAATCCAGCTTTGCTTGACAGTCCTAGGAAAGCTTTTGCAGTAGGATGTTAAGTCAGTGTTCCTGTAAATGGAGGCTTTGAAAGCTGAAAGGAGCTCTCTGGTGTGCGTAGGTGATCACCCTTGAAATCAAGGTGCAAGATACAGGAGCTGTCATAAGAAACCCCTTATTATTTGCTGTAGATCTAAAATAAATAGGCAATGAAACACACACTTAAGTACCTGCTATTTTGTTTCCTATCAGGATGAGGCTGAAGAGGCTGAAGAAGAGAGGAATGGAGTCTTGGCAGCAGTCACTAACAGTTGCAGTACCCCTGACAATATGAACAAGATCGATTCAAACAGAAGCAGCAAAACCAGCACTGACAGGAAAAGGGAGAGAAGTAAACACAGTGGGTGCAGTTCACCAATGTCAGTAATGAAAAGACTTTTCTGTATCTTTGATTGCTTCCATGTTAAGAATCCTTACCACATAGACAACTACGCCAGATTTTCTTTCCCGTTATCATTCATTATAATTAATGTATTATATTGGGTATATTATTTGTATTTCTAAATATTTTCGTGTGTAAAATTGGTTTAAAGTTTAGGAAGCGGATATGGGATGGGAAGTTGCAGAAGAATGAAGTTGCATTTGGATAAAGGGATATGAAAGGACATGCCATCTTTTCAAGCATTTCTGTGAAGTTTCTTGTTAACTCACTTTTCCACTGTTAAATGACTGTCTCCCAAAACTGACTTTCCTATTAGCATGCATGTCCCATATTAAATTATTTATCAAAGGCCAGTAAGTCCTTTAAAAAAAATTGAATTGTCAACTTTGTAAAGTAAAAGTTACATTATACTTATAAAAATAATGGTGGTGTTTTCCTGCTATGCTTTCAGTATTCTCTTCCTTCTAGTTTTGTCAATAATGCATATATTTTCCAGATTATATAAGAAAATGTATAATTGCAGATCAAAGTGGTTTTGCTTCATAGTAAGAAACAGCTTTGAAGGCATGGGCTACCGACAGAAATCAAACAATGTATGTACCTTTTTAAGGTCATAAATATGTATCAAAAATCTTCCCTACATCTTTAGACAGAACTCCCATAGGTATTGATAGCATTTCTGAGTAAGTGCAGGGCAGAATATAGAAATGGACCAGATCCAAAATGTTTACATCCAGAGAGATGCTTTTCCCAAGTGAGGACATACTTAGGTGTTGGCTGACCCTTAAAGAATATGGCCATTTATCCTGACATTTATAGTCTGTACTCTGCTCAGTCACAACTGCCCAGGTAACTATTATGCAGAGGAAAGATTTAATATGCTTTATTTTCAGTTTAGCAAAATCCTCCTGAGTAATTTGTTATTAAAAATTTTATACAAAGGTGAAAAAGCTTACTTCTTGACTTGAAGAGAAAACCCTGGCTATGCAATAACTCTTGATGAAAAAGGGAAACTTCTACATTGATGAAATCATGACCCTTATGAGAGAATGGTTACACTTGATGAAAAACCATAACAGTCTTTCTGAGTTGTTACTTCACTGACAGATAGTACAAAAGTTATTGATATGGCAACCTGTTTCTTATACTGCAGTCTGGAAGTTTAGAAGCACTTACTATTATTATACCTTTTTCCTGATTGTAATATATGTGTGGGTTGCATATATCTGTATAAATGTGTATGTGTGATTTTATAGGCTGTGTACCTTGGCATTTATGAGCTAACACACTGTACACATAAAAATGAATTAAAAAGCCTGCCTAATATTGACACTCTTTGATACACCTGTCTACAAGTGTGCTGCCTGTGAAGAAAACCTTTGCATGAGAAGAAGAAAAATGTAAAACACCAGTGTGGGTTAGATTTACCCCTGCTCACAACTAAATCCATGAAAATCATTGCACACTGGTAAACAATTATTAGATTAATATATTCCTCTCAGTATATTTACTATATACTGAGATATATATTTATTATATATTTATTTATATATATATTTATTGTGTGTGTGTATATATATATATATATGTATGAGTTCAAACTTAAACAGGGGAAGTTCAGGTTAGATATAAGGAAGTTCTTTACTGTGAGGGTGATGAGGCACTGGAAGAGGTTACCCAAAGAAGTGGTAAATGCTCCATCCCTGGCTGTGTTTGAGGCCAGGTTGGCAGAGCCTTGGGCAACATGGTCTAGTGTGAGTCATCCCTGCCCATGGCAGGGGGATTGTAACTAAATGATCTTAAGGTCCTTTCCAACCCTAACTGTTCTATGATTCTATGAGTTTCTAATTGGATTTACTACTGAAAGCTTGTTTCTCTATTGTTATCAGTAACGCCTTTTGCAAGGCTTATTGAGGCAATGTGACTTTAAGAATTGTCTAGTGGCTTTTGGTACCTTGTTACCTTGTAGTTCTTCTGATCTTCATATAAAAGCAAATGCATTCAAGAAATCAAAACAAGACCTCCCTTGTTAAGGACAAGTTTTAAAAAAAAATCTTTTATTTATTTAGCATTCTGTTGTGCAGATTCAACCTTAAACTCTTCATGAGAGTTTTCCTTGTAAATGAGATGTGGAACTGGACTCTGAGATCTCTTTCCAGTTGTTACTCCCATAAAATTTGCAGAAGGCATACGTATCTGGCACAGGGATCTCTGTATTTAGTTTCTTAAATTTGAACTTTAATCCTGAATCTTTTAAGACAGTTATTCACAAGTTGCAAGTTACTGGTTAACACTGATTTTGGGATTTACATTTACTACAAGTGTTAAGTAAGCATTTAGAGTTTTGTAGCTTCCAATTAACTTGGAGATAATTCACCTTAAATGTTCCCTTAGAAAGCTGTTGAAGGTCTGGACAGCTTTGTTTACAGTACACTAACTGATAACAGGGTCTGTTTTTCCACTGATGTGTTAATTGTAAGCAGAGTTAGACACTGAAGTCCATCATGTTTCCACAAAAGCATAGACTTCACAGCCAGATTATTTATTATTCTGCTTTGCACAATTCTGCATTAATTACAAATTTGAAAAACAAAACTTGGTTTGACATGAATTCATGTAAGTAAAAGATGTTTCCTCCAAGGGAGGGGGAGGAGGTTTTAATTGTGGTGTATGAAGAATGAAGAACAGCTTTTAAATTATCCCATTCAAACATACAAAGCTGTCCTCAGAAACTATCAAGATCCTTGGAGTTAGCTGGAAAGGCTCTTCTAAGTAAGTGGCATTCATGAACAATGTAACCAAGGCTAAAACTCAGAGACAAATTAGAGCTGGAGACGTCTCTTTCTGAGCCAAGAATGGGGGCTGAAGTTGGGGCTGCAGCACTCAGAGTTAGCACTGGCAATGAAAGTGGATTTGCTTTCATACCTGGTACAAAGGGGAAAGGACTTTCTGAAACAGTTTTCTGGTTGATAGTTGTCTTTCTCTTGCTTGCTTTGATTACGACGTTTTCTAATCAGAGACCTTCTCAGACTCATAATTCAGAAATATCTTGTATTTTGAGGCCGCTTGGGGCAGATGAGGCACCCGAGGTAGATGGAGGGGGATAATGGCATGAACTGATGTTGCACCTTCGTGCAATTTACTTTGCTGTTAGCAGGAGGTGTGCTACATTTGACATATCTGAGAGCAGCAGCCAGTCCAAGGAATAAATTTCCTTTCTCTGTGGAATACCTGCAAGCCTGGTCTTTTGGTTTTGCAGCCACTTCACAGGTGTCTAAGCATTGTGCAGACTAGAAAAATGTCTCTGACCTTAATAACCTCTTTGATATAACTGTTTTTCTTAATGGGAAAGTATTATGAACATAAAACAATCTACTGAGCTATTTCTTTAAATGTAATAATAAAAAAATTTGGAGATTTTAGACATTTGAAGGTATGGATCCTTGCTACCTGTCTGCTTTGGCAATTGTCTGGTGTGTTTCTCTGATCCAGCTTTGTCACAGCCTGCTTACTGGGATGCTAGTTGGGATGTTTTGAAAGCATTTTAAATAGAATAGAATCATAGAATGGCTAGGGTTGGAAAGGACCTTAAGATCATCTAGTTCCAACCTCCCTCCCATTGGCAGGGATGCCTCACACTGGACCATGTTGCCCAAGGCTCTGCCAGCCTGGCCTCGAACACTGCCAGGGATGGATTTAAGTGGAATACTCCACCTAAATAAAAAAAAGAATACTAAGAAAGATGATGTTTTAGGATAGGCATTCACTAGCTCTTTCATAAACTAAGAAAGCACTTTAAATGAATATCAGAACATATATTTAAATGCATAAACAACTAAATACCCTATCTGAATGTTCCAGTCAACACATCTGGCAAGCACAAAATAAGGGCACCCAATCTGTTGATCCAAGTACCCATTTTCAGTACAGTGGCCTTCTTTATTATCAGTGCAGCAGTAACTTAAATAGCTCCCTTTCCTTCCTTACAAATCTCTTTGTTTGTACCAATTATTTGAAGAGAGCTGTTATGTCTTTCGGCATGAGAAGATGTATTAAGAAAAATGATGCACCACATCATGATGTTACCCTGAAATTCAAAAAGAAACTACCAGAAGATTAGAGATTAAAGAAAACCTACATAACAGTAAAGCTGGTGACTCAAGAAATGGAAAGATGTGAACTTTCTGCTTTCTGCTATGAGTTCTTGCAAGTGGCATGGCACATCAGAGCGCCTGAAACACATCTGTGAGTACAATATGAAGAGGCTACTGGAGCACTGGCACTGCTGGTACAATTCACTCTATGCAGCAGTAGATGGAGCTAATTAACTACTCTTCATGACTGAATGAGCCAATGTAAATGGCAAATGCTAGTTAAGAAGGACTCCAGGGAAAAGCTCTTACAAGCTGACATTTGTACTGTGGTAACTGGGTTATGTTTGTAGTGACAAATTAATTAAAATCAGACAAAACGGAATTGTCAGGTGGACTGTTGAGGACTTTCACACTAAAGTTCAGCCTTCTCAAATCTAGACTGTTATTTCCATCATTTTAGCCACTGAAATTGTTAATATATTCTGCCAATCTGCGAAGTAACTCCATGACCACTATACCTTGTGTTTTAAACTGGAATTTTCTGTCCTTATATCAATGTTTTCTTATGCAGGTTAAAATGTTTCAAATCAAAATATAGCATCTCAGTATTTCAAGGCGGGCAGAACAGTAGCTGTACCAACGGTTTTCCTATAAATACATGTACTCAGGTAATTCTCTGGCACACTGCTAACAGTTGGCACAAGGATCAAATTAATTTCAAAAGTAAGTTCAAACCTTTTGGAAAAGCTTCCCTTGAAATGGAGTTTGTTGAAATGGTGGGAAACTGAGCATGAGAGTCATTGGGGCTGATTAAACAGGTTGCTGCAAGAACAAGGTGCCTCAATCTGGAAGCTGAAGACTGGAGTGGGTTCTGCTTACTGTAGCAAAACGGGTGCTTGACAGCACTTAAAGCAGATAAATGTGACATGCTTTTGAAGTCTGTAATGGATTTGCCGTTACTTGTTATATAACTTTATAATTAAAGCCATTGGTCCACATTAACAATATTGCCAAATTCAGCTTTTCATCAGTTTCCATCTGCAGACTTTTGCTTCCCCAGTCTCATCTGACTGTCAAACTTCCCACCCTCAGAAAAAGAAGGATAAGGCGGCATTTGGGGGCATTTCAGTCTCCTGATGTAAGTTTTTAATACAGTTTGGGTTCTGGGTTTCTTTCCAAACTGGAATGGACCCTATTTTCCCATTCCAGATCAAACACAGCCAAAACTTCACAAGACAAAAAACCCCATAAGATTTTAGTACCATCACATGAGCATGTAAACCATAACCCTGATTAATTTTCAAACTCTGCTCTGAATTTAAATTTAATCCAGATTTAAGCACTGCATAACTGCATCTGTATTAATGCACAAACAGCTGTACCACTGTTGTTTCCCTTGTTATAGCAGGTAACTTTGGAACCTAGACAGCAAAAAGATTTGATACCAGACTTATCTGATTTCTCAGAAAAGAGAGGAATGTAATTTTTCTGCTTTAAAAGCAGGTCAGAAATGGATCCAGAATAGCAACTCTGGCTCTAGCTGCAGCTCAGCTTCTTTGGAAGCCGAACAAGCTGGCAAAGTTAGAAAAAGAATAACTTGAGAGTATAAAAGGGATTTGAAACCTGAATTACATGTTGACATCCTCAACTGGTATGCCCCTGGCCCTCATGCTGATGCTAATGATGTTGTTACAAAAAACATTCATTGCATCTCAGGAACAGTAACAAACTTGCGAGATATGCCAGCCTGAGGAAAGGTTGCATTGCACTCCCTGATACATTCTTGAAAGATGCATGAGGAGGGATTGTCTCCTCCTTTTCTATGCCCTACTTTCTTTAAGAGCCAGTGCATTTCAGTCCACTCTTCCAGTTTTAGTTTATTGAGCACCTGTTTGGATAAGCGCTGCTACAAGGTGAACAAGAATCAGTAATACTGCATTAGTCTCTTCTAAGGAAGCCATCTGTTCAATTATATGCATTTAAATGCTAGTCCATTAGATTTGCATGGTGAAATATGTTGTAGCTCATTCAGTCCTAATCAAAGTCCTTTTCATTCACAGCAGTATGATTTTGATGATATCTAATGAATACCACTGCCCTTTTCTATGGTATATTCCTTCCTTGTGAAGGAAAGAAGACCTTCAGGAAGAGCTTCTACCCTACACTATCAGTGTATGAACTGACCACAGGGATCTGGTCTACTCTTTGCTGCAGTTTTGTAAGGTTTAATTTGACAACCCCTCAGCGCATTTCTGAGAACAGAACTGACCGTCTTGACCTCTCAAAGTGGCATAATCTTCAAAATCATAATATGGCAGATTAAGGTCTGAAGAATTTTTTTAAATAGCACCATATAAATTGAACCTTCTTAACTTCTTTCCCAGGAAGAGGAATAGATATTGAGCATCATTTTGTTATCTTTCCCCATCATTCTTTATTATCTTTGTATGAGGGTGCTCAAGTATCATTCCTAGTACTTTTTGAGGTTCTTTCATAATGAAAGATTCAGAAAGCCTTGAAATATTTTTTTCTTCAAAAGAAGAAACCTAAAGTATGATGTGCAAATAACTAAAAACTTTGATGTTTGAGGCTTCCTATGCCCAAGGTAATTTTAATTCTACTGAACAACCTTTTCATGCACTGCTAGTCCACATTTTGTGAAGCCTGATAATAACTAATAACTGGAGATTTCCATACATTTTCATAGAGGATCCTGTATAGACGCCAACTACATCATTGACCCTGCATCATTTCAAACCATGTATGTTCACAGATGCTAGGGTCTTATTTCAGGTGGAACAAATGACCAGACTCAAAATGCAAACTCCTTGTTCTGTGAATGTTCTCTACAGCACATTCCCATTGCTGGATAAAGCCTTGCTAAAATTTTGGAAAACTAGGTGATATGACATCTGTGGTAAAGATTTTTTGTGGATGATCAGTCCCACTATGAAACTTCAACCACACATACTATAAGAGCTCAAAATGAAAGCCCAATTTCTTTATTTCTATCCTAGAAATCCTAATTTCTAATTTATCACTTCTGGGCCACTAATTTCAAAGTTGCATTTGTCTTTGGTTGCCATGAATTACCTTAAAAGTCTTTGGACAGTATCTGAACCTTTATTTCTATAACCCAGCTGTAGGTTACCATTTCTGTAAGCAAGTGATAACAGCCTGCTTTCTCTCCTATGAGATTACTTGAATTACTTCAATGCAGCTCTTTACCAGCAGAATCAAAACCTGTTTCTGTATCTTTTGCATCTCTGCATATGCCTGTATTCTAGCTCTACTGTTTGCCTTCCCGGAAGGCTCTACGTTGTTCTGTGATAATGTCAGGTCTCCAGATGCACTGCCATCCTGTACTAAGGATGACAGAGGGACAAGCCAAAATCATCAATTTTAATGATATTTCAGCATCATCCTGGTCCTGTGTCATTCCTGTGTACACTGCAACCATCAATCTATGTTTGTCTGAAGCGGTTTGTGCCAGAAACTTAACTGTAGAGAGGGCTGAAGAGGCTAATTTATTATATTTTGACAAGGACAAGCCTCATCTGGCAATCCAGTGTGGCTGAGTGTGTCTGGTGAATAATGCATCCACTTTCTCAGATCCAAATTGCTCTTTTAGTTTTCATGACTTTCTTATCTCTGTGCTGTCTTTATCCACCCTGGTTTCCTTATCACATAATAAGATTGCGCCTGTATCTTCCAATTTAATTTCTCTTGGTTTTGAATGTGCTCAAAGCTGAGAGTACGCACTGGTACATAAGTCTCTCTCACTGAGAGATGGGATCACTCAGCCCAGAATGTACTGCGTTATCTGTGGTGAGGAGACTACTGGTCATAGCTGCTGGCTTCTCTTGACTTTTTGGGTTTCATTTCTGATTTGAATTACTACCTACACCACCCTTGGGTGGCACCAAGGGGACTCTATCCACAGCTCTACCTGTTGAGGGTTCTGTAGTGGAAAGCTTCAGAGACTTAAATAGATGGGGTGAAGAGTGCATTAGGTAAGATGTATCAATATATCTGCCTATAAGTCCACACTAACTAGTTTTTTGAACCCACTGAAATTTAAAAAAATATGATAAAAGAATAGAATACTCAAAAGCAGAATGTTCCTACAAGATTTATGAAAACAGATGTCCAGAGACACCTGACCCACTGACTGCTACCCACTGAGAAAAACACTATGGCATGAGTCTGAGTCTTTTTTAAAACCCAGAGAATACATACTGAAAAGAGCACATCTAATTGCCTCAAATGCAGAACAAGCTTCACTCACAATTTACATCTTCCAGACATGAGAGTCAATCAACACTGAAACACAAATCTGGAAAAAATTAGGCTTCATTAGCTTTCATATTCATAAGCTACTTCTTTTATGTTGTCCTCAGAGACTGAAAGTGAGGTACAAGGGTAGAGGCACAGCTCTCTTTGCTCATTTCCTGAATTACAGCAGGAGTTTGAATTTATGTCTTCAGCTTGACCTGTGTGGAAACACTGTACAAATGATGCAGCTATAGCTATAGAAAAATATTTATGTCCCTAATCTTCCTCTTGTGCTCATTTCCTACAAACACCCATCACCCCCTCTACCTCCTTTCCCCCTTCCATCCTTCAGCTTTGTAAATATATTCTTCTAGTATTAGGCTAGCATTTTTTTTCAGTTGAATTTAAATCTCTCTTGGTGACATGAGCTAAACAAAAAGCCTGCCTCCTTCACCTCTGGCCCTGGATGGCCTCATGGAAATCAAACTGGAACATACAAGGGGGAAAGGGTTACTAGAAGAAGTAGCTTCACCTTTTTAAAAAAGAACAACTGAAGTAAAAATGTTAGCTTGTATGTGAAACAAATTTAGTGTATTCATCTCCTGAGCTGATTACGTATTTGTAATCCTGATTAAAGAGCAGGTCATTGCAATTTTACAACATATATAGAAAATGTTTTATCTAGAACCTGAAAAACAAAACAATGATCAGAAGAGGGTGCTCTCAGCTCATGCTGTTTTGGTTTTGTTTTGAAGATTTTGATGGGAGTCTGCAGAATTTTCTTCTCTCTTTGTTGGGATTAATAAAATGTCTTTTTGTAAAATCTTCTCTGAGATTTTTCACTAAATAGATAGTCCTTTGTACTACACCATGTGTAAAATATTGGCTCAAGTCTTTGATTCTAGAGTTTTCTATATGCTTTAGAAGGCTTTCTGTACTGTTAACATAAGTCATTTCACAATGAACTTTCTGTTTGGGCTCACACTATTTTCTATGTTATGTTTATGTTCTCATGCAGTCACACTCTGGTGACATGAATATTTACAGGAACTGAATTCCTTGCACCCATGACTGAATGCTATGGAAAACTTGAAAAATTGCAAGAGCAGCAGTTCACTCCAATAACACTTGCATTTTCATCCAGGCGTGAAAAAGAAACAATAACATATAGTTTCAGTGATCAATTTCCAATTATCGAAATATCCCACATAGCTAAGTATTCACAGACAACTGATTAATTGACCTTTAGAAAAGAATTTAATGAAAACTTAGTGCTGCCAATAGTGAGGTTTTTAGCAAAACATTTGAGCATAGAGTTCACTTCAGGGACTGTGGTACATCAGAAAATACCTGGCATTTGATAAGTTTTATGAAAGCAGTGCTGATGTCATGGATAAAAATAAGCCTTTTAAAAGTTATTTGGTAATTCCATTTTCTGTAAGGCCAGACTTTTAAGGTGATAAAATTTTGCTGTGCACACAGCACTAGAACACAGGGATAAGTCATAGCTATAATCCGAGATGCTTGCAGACTCAGTTTTCTTGTCTGGAGTGGTATAGCAGAGGGCAAATTCAGGCAGTAGGAAGACACCCTCTTTCAGTTGCTGCAATGCAGCATTTAGGTCTGGTCTGGCCTACTCATGGAAGAAACCTCTCTGACTCTGATTCCTCACTATTTCACTTTTTCTAGCAATACTTACACTTGTATGAAGTACCATGTAACTGTGTTTTACAAACACATACAGAAACTGTCTGGAGGATAAGAGTCACACTTACTGTATTTAACAGCAGCGATTGAAATAGATTGTAAAAGGATTCTCACTCTCTGTGCATGTATATATATATCTATATATCTCTATACGTATATCTGTACAAATGTTTCTTGAAAAAGCATGATTTTATGCGTTGGTTCTTTCTACACTTAAGACACTGCTTTTTAATTATGTACATCAACGGTGAGTTCAAAAATCAAGCCAAGTAATAAACAGAGCTCTTGCATGTTCATGGGCAGAGAGGAACTACGCATTGAAGTGGCCTTTTGGGAAAGAATTAAGAGAGCAAGCAGAAAAAACACAGGGTCCCTGCCTTACTGAGTCAGTTTACATGTGTGGGAAAATGGCTGATGTTTGCCAGGACTCTGATTCAGGGAAACCTGTCTTCCACCATTTTAAATGTATGTTTATGCTTTCATTGTTTTTCAAGAGAAATGGAAGACACAAAACCAAGAACAGTTTTCTTATGAAAGGTTTATATGAAAGAACCATATTACAAACAGGTAAGCTGCCACTGCTGTTCTAACAATTTCCATCCAAGTTCTTGCTCTTCCTACATTCCTTAACCTGACAGGTTAAAAATGAAGGAACTGTGTAGCTGGGCAGCACTGTCCCAACTGTCAGGAGAGAAACTCATTTCTGTTCTCACATGGATTAAAGTGGGACCCAAAGTCATATCATAGAATAAAACATACAAATGATTGGTTATCTGCTACAGATTGAAAAAGGGAGGAAAGAGACCACAGACCACCTTTGTAGTTACTTAGGACAGGAGAGTGTCTGGAGGGTCAGCAGTGAGGGTGCATTAAAAAGTCAAAGGAAAATGCGGGAACTGAGCCATCAGGTCAGCAGTAAGCTAGCACAGATAGAAAGGCGATACATACCCTCTAATCACACCAATTGTGAAAGAGAGACTAGAACATGGAGAGCAATTGCAGAGGGTTGTTCACAAAATCATAGATGACCTCTCTGAGACTTCGACAGGGAGCGTAGATATCAGTGATCTGCACTGCAGCTAAAAGACTGCATTGCAGACAGGAGAACTGAGTTTTGCCCTTAGGATCTAGCAAGTATTACAAATACAAATGTGTGTATAGCATGACCTGAGAGCTTCCATTGCTGCCTAGCAAATTCAGTCAGGTTCAGCTAAGGGATTATAATGATAGCAACAATTACTCGGTTTCGAAATGACTGGAAGAAAACTAGCAGAGGTGTAATGATAGCCCCGTAAGACGACACTTTGAAAAGTATCAATCTATTTCACCTATTTCCAAGATAAGTTTCCGCTCAAAATTGGACTAGTGTAGTAAAGAAGGCGATAGACAATCCCATACCAGAACATGACAATTTCCCTGTCTGATTGCCTTTGCATTTGATGAAGTGTAGGCTGAACATAAGAAGAGTCTGAAGGTTTGATTTTCAATGGATTTTACTTCCCACTGACAAACCAGCATAAAGAGCACTGTAGGCTCACAGAGCACTGGATTGAGATTTTCTGAGACTTTAGTGTTAGTCCCAGATCTGTTGGTGTCCTTTTCAACTGGAACCTCCCTACTTAACTAACATTTCGCATGAAAGTCCTTGGTCTAATAAAGCAAACTGCTCAGCAGCTATACGTTAGTCTTAAAATAAGAGAACAGTTTTTCTTAGTAGGACTTTGGGCATCTTAGTCTCCTAGACTGGGGAAAAGGTAGGAGCATTGGACTCTTGGGATATCTTTCAGTCCTCATTTCTTTGGCTCTATGATGGTCTTTATTATCAGGGCAAGTGAAAGCACTTGAAAATGAAAGGCACTTCTAAAGTCATATGGTGAAGATACCTGTTTGGATTTGAAAATATTTTTTAATAGAAAAAAGTGTTAATAAAAAGCAGATTACTCAGTTTATTATTATAAGGTCTGTATCACAGTTTTTGGATGTGGAAGGCCAAAAAACATGGGTATACTGTGTAAAACAACAAGCTGTAAACTATTTTGCAATAAAAAACCTACCTTGTATTTAAGGCAAATTTTAATAAAATGTCTCAAATAACTGTGTAGTTTTTCTAGTTCAGTGGAAACAGGTAATTGCTTTTCACAGGAAGTAACTTTTGCATTTTCTATGTTTGATGCCTTAACCTGCAAAGAACAAGCTGAATTATTGCACTATTGAAAATATCTAAGGACAATGAGCTGGTTTTTATAGGTCACAACAAGGAATTTATGTTCCTTGTTTCTGCCTTGGTTTGTCTCTACCTATACCAGCACTTTCAGAGCTAGTAAACGAGCTGTGAATAGCTGCCCCTCTGGCCCCAGTATCTGAGGGAGCAGCACGCTGTAAATTGCCCTGGTGTGAATATTCTTAAACATTCACATTTGTTGCTTGTATTCTCCTTTTGGCTGCCCCTGAAAAACTGACCTGATTACACACACAATTGTAGATCTCTATTGCCTATTGCTATTCAGTTTATGATTTAACCTCACATTATTTTCTGTGTAGCTTTTATTGTTTACTCTAAATACTTCACCGTTCATAAAGATCCATGTTCTGAAAGCTGGTACTGAACCAACTTACCTGCACTCACTGGCAATGATTTTATATTAAAAAAGTTCACCGGTATATTTATTTCATAGATCCAACTTTTGGATCAAGTCTTAATTTATACATCTATATTTTTTTGAAAAATTAGCATGGACTTCTGCAGTAAAATTAAAGCGAAGAATATATGACAGATCCTGCACCCTTTGCCCCTTATTGGTAAAGTCTGTGAAGATCCATCTCAGATTTTTTTAAACAGAAGAAAATGAAAATTTAAAATCAGCAGAAACTGAGATTTTAGCTAAAACAGGCATTTGTACATGTTGATTTTCTTTTCTCCAACAACAACAACAAAGAATATTTTATAGTTAAAGTTCATTTATGTATAAAGAACCACAAAGTTATTTCCTCATTGCAATGACTATAATTGTACAGCATAAGATAACCCACAGACATCTCTATAGGACAGAGAACTATTCAGTACCATGTGAATTCAATCCTTGTCAGAAGGATTTCCTCTTCACAGCTGGCAGATAGGGAATAAATGACAGAATGAAGGTTTGCAAAAGCCTGCCCTATATTGACACAGTGATTTCAGCTGTTCATGGGATTGTTATGGGAATCTTTTAATCAAGTAAGATATTGATCGATAAAGAATTTTCAATGGTCTCTTTGTTTAACAATACATATATCCTTTTTTCAGACATCTGTTTAAGGTCTATGTCTTTAACATTGACTTTCCAAAGACTTAAAAACCTCTATGTGATGCACTTCGGGCATTTTGTATAAGTATAGGATTGTAGGTTGATTCCTGTGCTTACATGCTTTTCTTGAAGATGCAGGGTAATGTGAGTTTAAAATATACTTGCTGTCCATATACAAGTGAGAGAACTGAATCTGAGTTAACTGCCAGGTGAAAGAATTAAAACGTTATCTTGTTTTAGTTTACTAGTAAAACCAGTATCTAATGCTGAAATGTCTCTGGAAGTAGAGATTTAGGATTTAAAGGGACTAAAAAGAAAATGTTCAGCTCTTATCACCGATGAAGACCTACAAAATTAAGATGTAGTGACTGAGCCGTCCTTAATCTTTGCACAAATGGCAAAAAGGCTTTTCCTTAAACATCTGTATATTGGCTAACAACCTAATTCCTTCCTCTTCCTTTCTTCTACCCTGATATATGAGTTGCATGTGAGTTTGATGCTTCTGGAAATAAACCATTAAAATGAAGGATAACACTTCATTATTATTATTATTAATCAATGGAAATATTGTAATTGGATGTAATCAGGTGTGAAGCAGGACCTGGTAACATCTGAGAAAAGGTCTGTGGAAAGGTATTAAAGGGATATCTGTGGCATGTGACTGAGTTGTGGGCTTCCTTTCTCTCCTTGAAACTTTGCCTAGCTGAATAAAACAAGGAAGCAGGGGGATAAAACAGAAGGAAGAGATTAAGAAATGTTGAGCCAAGGCATATATATATGTCATGTGTCTTTTTGTGTGTATATGTGTATATATATACACACAGAACCCCAATACTTTAGAAACAATACTTTAGAAAGCGGAAAAACATATCTGAACTTTTAGATGGGATAATTCTATTTTATCTGTGTTGCAGCATTTTATGCTGCTTCTCTGGCAGGCATCCTGCAACTCTTAGTCTTGGGAAAAGGCTGACAAAAAGATGATGCTGCAGGGAGTTCTATCTTATTGATTTATAATTTTGGTTATGCTGCTTGGTTAGTGGATCATGTATTATTCCGAATGACAAGCAGCAGAAGCAGCCAAAATTTTTCTCTGCATTTCAATCTTGACTTGGAATACATGCTGTTGAATAGTTTATGGTGATTAATGAATTAATTGACCATATTAAACCACAAAACACCTCTACCAACAACAAAACAATCAGGGATTGTATGAAAGTGATACCATGTAGTAGGTAGAAAGATAGGAAGGTTACACTTGCAGCTAGTTTGTTAGTCAGGAAAGGTGCCGCACTAGTCAACTAGCTCCTTCAACTGGCATGGATGTTTACCAAGAACGCTACCTCTGTCTCTCTCCGTGCTGGTGCCCAGATTGCAAACACTCCTGAGAGGGACAAGGAGTGATGTATTATCTTTTGCTATGCAGAGGTGGATGTGAATCTAATTTGGAGCTTTCATACACTGACAAACACAAATTAAACTTTCTTTGACTCAGGAAAGAAAGTAGTCTTGTTTTGTAATTATACTCATGAAATACTTTCTTATCTTCCTTCTGTAAGTATTTCTTGTTTCTGAAGATGCCCTCATGTGTTCAGTTGTCCCTTGCACCTGAGTTCATGTTTGTGCTGCAGACTGGGTAAGGCTTGTTTGGATTGATGCAGCTGCTTGGTGACCTTTGGTCCCTGAAGCACCTGTGTATCAGAGATTTGTTGTACTAAATCTGTGATATGCGTTCCCCTTCTCCCTGTCCTTCCTGTGCCATATGAGACATGGGACATGCTTTCTCCATGAAATGAAAAAGAAGTTTCCAAATACCAGTGAGCTATTAAAGATAATAATTCAGTTCTTTTTCATTCTGTAATGGGTACAGGAATCTTCTCTTTTTGGATGGGGAGAAATGGTAAGGTGGCCAGCAAGCTGCATGGGGAATTTAGTAGCTGAGGAGAAGAAAGGGTGGATTTGCAGCAGTCTGTCTAAGCAATGGTCTGGTCCACCGATAACATGTCACTGTTCTTATTCACTTGTGTGAATATATTTGGTGTACATAGAGATAAGCACTTAAATCTTTGCAATCGATCTTGCTGTTGATGATAAGACCATGCCTATAGGGTGTCCTTTCTTCTACTTAAATAATCTTCTAACATACATAACTCAGTGTATTTACTAAGTCAATATAGATCATCCTCTTTATTGAAAACCATTGAGTTCAATAATATTCCAGAAAAATGTCAATACCTTGCTTATTATATCACAACGTTTTCAAATATTGTTTCTCACACATGTAATTTAAAAGTTAGTCACAGGACATAAGGTAAATAGTAATATAGAGAAAAACATGTCTGATTATGCCTAGAACCATGTTATTTGCAGTCCAAGTGCCTGATTTAATTTCTAGTGGAGGTAATGAAAATCTTTGTTTGACTTCAATTAAAATTTTGTCAGACTCTTAAGCCTCCAATCAAATTAACCCATGTAGAAGGAGTATTTTAATGTAATGAGCAAACTTTTGCATAAACTTAAGTTTCAGGACTGAAACATGTGCAATGAACAGATGTTATTGAATATTTCTGATAGAATCCATCAGAACTTACCTGTTGTCCAAATGTCTAATAGTGATTTGAAATAATAAATTTGAACTGCCCTCAGTATAAAAGTAGACATTTTTCCACTTCTTGTGATTTGCTTATTGAGTTACAAATGATGGCAACCAGGAGTGAGAGTTGAAGAACATTTTATTTGTGTACTAAAAAAGGATTTTCATAGTAACTAAGTTTGAAGACTAGACTCAGCAAGTGAGGAACACTTACTGATTGCATCTAAAGACAACTGAGGAACCCTATGACATAATAAGATTTTTCTTCCACGGGTAGGCTTAGCACCCTTCAGAGACCGACATGAGAAGAGCCATACTGTAAAGCATTTTTCATGTCCTAAAGACTCCCATGCATGGCTTACTCTAAATTTATTTCCAAAATGCACCACTTATGTGAAACGTTCTCAACAGAAAGCTTCATAGACCTTGGTTTATCACTTTTTAATTAGTGTGCATGCAAATGCATTGACATTGAGAATTAGTGTCACACATCCCACTGATTCTGAAATGCTTTTCTTGTTTCTATCTTTCCCCCAATTTTATTAGTGGTGTAGAAGTACTACTTACCATGCTTATTTGCTCAAGTTCTCTGTCTTCTTTGTTTCTGTGCTAAAATGAATAACTTTTTTACCCCAATAGTATTTTCCACTGATAAATGTCTCATTCAGTCTCCGAATACTAATTAACCCACTAGTGAACTCACTGAGGAAATTAAGGCTCAGAGGCATTTTTTTCAAACTTGACAGACACTGAGAAAAAGCATTTGGATAATCATTCATGTCTAACCGAATATAAAGCAAAATCTTTAAAACATGCATCTAGAGGAGATGCATGAACCTGCCTGCTTCAGCTTGAAACATGAAATAATTTCATTTCTTGGATCTGCTCAGGCTGGCAAAAATATCATACGGCAACATTTTGCACTAATTCCTTCGATTTAGCCTTTGAAAAATTCCAAAAGATGAGCAATAATGCAGTGACATTTGCTGATGGATTGGGAAATCCAGGTAGGCTGCATCAAGAGGTGAAGGGATGCGAGTTAAAGACATTCCTCCCAGGTTCTGCACATCTGTAGGTTTTACACACTTTTTCTTCTGTAATTAGGCATGAACATCTAATTACAGCATGTTTCATAGATGCATGATCTTAATGAAATAATGTAGAGACTCAAATTTTCCTTTTTAGTATCTTGTCATCGTATTCAGATTCATGAAAGAGAATTCATGAAAATTCAGCAGAATTGCCTAATCTCTCATTTTTCTAAATGACCAGAATTTTGATGGCTTTAGGTTGATTGGATATTAATCGCATTTCTGATGTCATTTCACTTAACAAGAAATTATCCCTTCAATCTGTGGGTTTTTCACAAGGCATCACCATGCAGCTTTCCTGAGAAGGAATTCACAATGGGATCTCTGTGAACAATACAAGATTGCTGTTTAGTTTTGAAGTCCTTGAAGGAATCTCACTCAAAGATCAGTCTTCAAGGAATAAGTCTGTGTGTGTAAGAAGGACTTGAGGGACTGTGTCACTTTTTTTTTCCTTTAGCTGGATTACTGCAGATGAAAACAAGCCACAGACTGAAAATGTTACTGACAATCTGCTTAAATATCAGTTTAGCCAGTGTCCTGAGTTCAGCAGTTGCAGTCATTTTTCTCCTTCTTAGTAGCTGGTGCAGTGCTGTGTTTTTGACTTTCAGTCTGGGAACAACGCTGATAACACCGATGTTTTTAGTTGTTGCTAAGTAATGTTTACTCTGACCAAGGACTTTCTCAGTTTCATACTCTGCCAGGGAGGAGGGGAAGCCAGGAGGAAGCAGAGGCAGGACACCTGACCCAAACTGGCCAAAGGGCTATTCCATACCACAGCACGTCATGCCCAGTATATAAACTGGGGGGAGTTACCCGGAAGGCCCAGATCACTGCTTGCGTCAGGCTGGGTATCAGTCAGTGGGTGGTGAACAATTGCATCCTCTCCCCTTGTTATTCCCCTTATCATTATTATTGGTAGCAGCAGTGGTTTGTATTATACCTTAGTTACTGGACTGCTCTTAGCTCAACCCATGGGAGTTACATTCCTCCGATTCTCCTCCCCATCCCTCTGGGAGTGGGGGGAGGAAGAAGGAGGGGAATGAGCAAGTGGCTGCGTGGTTCTGAGTTACCCGCTGGGATTAAACCACAGTGTTTAAAAGCAGGTGCAATTGGTTCACACTGAAAGGTGTGACTTCAGTTTATAATGCTCATGACTACTTCATTTCAGAATAATTTGTTGTTCTTTTCTGTTTGCATTAATGAATCCATAGCATCTTTGCTCAGAAACTTTATTGAGAAGACACCAGAATCTGCTTTAGGTTTTCCACTTTTCAAGAAAGTGTATGATAGCATCTCACAGGCAGTCTTCAGGATTCAGTGAGTAAATTCAGAATTCATAGATGCTTGCTTTATTTCTATTTTAAAGGACAGAGTTAAAATAACCAATGAAATCTCTTTTCTATTTACATAAACAATAAATTATCAGATCCAGGACTACTCTTGCCACTAAAGTCTAATGAAATTACAAAACCACTTTGTTTTTAAGTATACCACCAAGAAATTTTAAAGATAAGATTAATTTGAAGGACTTGCATAAACTCGTTTTAACACTGATATGTCACTTATTCCATAAGGTCTGGAACAAACTTACTCAGCACTTGGCAACAGGCTAGTTTACACAGGAGTATAATTAATGTAGGTGGAAGGAAGACCTCTCACAGTTTCTCTCTCCTTAACAGGTTTCACACTATCTCAAATTGCCTTGTTTTTGTTACTGTGTAAGTCACAACCTGGGCAGTCACAACAAAGCTCCTGAAGTTTGTCTGTGCCCTGAGGACCACATAAAATGCACAATAAAGCTAAGAGTAAATCAACATTTATCCATGTTCACTCCAGTCTCCTATGTTGTTTTTCTTCCTGAATGCCATTCCCTTAACAAAGGCAATAAATGGGATATATTCATCAAAAATCACCCCATCAAACCTAAAACAACCTACCAAGAACCCACCACCCTGTACTGTCTGCTAATGCTAGTTGAGGATTGGCTGTCCATATACCTAAAGTTCAAGCCACAGATGCTCAGTTCAATTCCTGGAGAAATGACAGCAGTTTTTTTACACAGTGAACTTCTTGTGTAGCATTAGAGTTTCATGCTATTTCTATTTGGCAGGATTAGTTTTATGGAGTTGATGTTTCCTTGGTATGTGTTTTCACATTCTTGTTAACTATTCAGATAGCCACCAGTTTAATTGCACTATCCCTCTTTCAAATATAAAAACATAAAATGTCCTCCATGATTTAAAACAAAACAAAACAAAGAAACCATTAAAACAAGTTACACTTGTCATATGCAGAGTATGTGCTTCACCTACCATGAATTGCAGTTTAGGTTACAAAGAGCAAGGCAACTGAGTTGGCTTTCTTTATCTAATCTGAAATATGCCTATTAAGCACGGGAGAGGAGATAATGGCTATCATGGGGTCAGAAATTCCTTATAAGAGAAAGGGACAACAGAGCTGTCAGTAAAAAGAAAAGAAGTATGGTTCCAGTATTTTTTGTTTGGGTAAACTCCTTTTCCATGATGTCTGTGTACTCTAGAACTGTAAACAAGAGTATCCAAGCCTGCTCATTATGGTTAGAAAACATCTGCAATGTTTTTAATTGCCAGGTGGAGATGTTATAAGTAGAACAATTTGGTCTAAACACAATTTTTTTATTTTCTAATTAAGCTTATATCATGTTTCTGATAGCAAAGTGCAGTATATTTACAAGGAAACCCTGAGTTCGTAATATTCCTTAATTGAGAAATTGTACAAATTGTGTGTTTCTGTGCATTAAAACTTTACCTTCATTAGGGATTTCATAACCAGTGTCAATTAATACAATTGCGCATATATCAGAAGCTCATGTAATTATGATAAACCCATAATCCTCTTAATTTTAATAAAAATATTTATTATATTTGTATTTAATTACAACAGCCATAGAAAAATCTTTGTAGGAATTGTGTATAAAACATAATAAGTGACATAAATATTTTGTCTTGGAGCAGCATTTTGTCACTTAATACCGTTAGTTGTCTGAAACAGCTATGCTATTCAGAGGTAGCAAATACATTCAGCTAAATCCCTGCCTCAAAAATCTTACAGAGCAAAGCCAGACACCCGCTGCACCCCTCCATAAGCAAGGCTGTCTGACACCTCCTGGCATGACGTCGCTGCTCCTGTCTCCCTCCAGGCAGAATCACAGCACCATGGAGATATACCCCTTCTTATTTTTATTCCATTTCAATTAAGTTTAGGAGCTGAAAACCAAAAAGCCAAGTCCAGGCGACCAAAATGTTTTCAATACTCTCACAGTATATATAGTAAAAATTCCTCTTTGTCTTGCAACGATGCTGAGCCCAGGTATCCAGAATGAATTTTCTTGGCCTAGCATCCTGTGCTCAGTGTACGTCACAGAAATAGTTCCTGTTGAGGTATGACTCATGCTATTTATCCTCAGCAGACTTTATCATGGTTTTACTCACCCCTTTCAGATACAATTACTTTTTCCTTGTGGATTACTGTTAATATTCACACATTTTTAGCCCAAAGGCAAACTAGCTGCCTTGCATTACAGGTAGAGGGGCACATAGTAAAATCCCACAGTGTAGAACTATCTTCATATTCAATGCAACTAGGATTTTCACACAAATTCCTATCCCTGAAGAACATACAGTCTAATTTTGGACAGAGTGCAGCAATAGGAAAAGTTATGGCAGATCAAAAGTTGAAAGAGTTCAGAGTGGTCTAAGTTATATATTGTTCATGTGCTCATGTCAGTTATGAGAAATTTTGCAAAACAAATCTGTAACAAATCTTATTTGTTGATTTTGCTTATAAGGAAGCAGACTTTGAGGGATGGGAGGAAAGGGGCATGCGCTGCATAGATGGAAGGTTAGAAAGAAAAAAAGGCCCTTGCTGGATTAAGTTTCCAATGGCTAATGTTTTTACATCCGGTGCCAGATTATCAAGTGAGATCTCAGTCCTGGGAGAGTTTCTGCCTGCAAAGCCCACCCACTCACAAGAACTGCTTCATATGTAAAAGTCAGCTGAAATCTCTAACTGCTGTGGGTACACAAAGCAACCTGTAGGTCTTGCCATCATCTGTGGTTTTAATCTGCAACATAACATGAAATCTTCAGCTACATTCATGCACTCAGTATATCGTTTTATCTGACACTGCTGTGCTATAGCATGAATAGAAGTTAAACAAGCTTATGAGTTATTTCACTGCTTTCTCCATCTAGGAATAACAGACCATTGTTTTAAGTACAGAAACAGTACCCTGGACTTCTATTCATATTTACAACAAAATCAGAAATACGTTTCTGGAAAGAGCTTGAAAAGAGTTTAATTTTAAGAGATTATAGGACAGTTCTGGTCTTCTTCAAAACAAGACAGAATAATAAACAGACATAACTCCTTTTTCACAAACACACTTGCTGACTATCATTTCTAAGCTCTGTTACTGGAGCAATTCCTATTCTATTTCCAGCATCTCAAAGAGCAATGACACACAGCACTCACTACAGTGCTCCTCACATTAGGAATAAAAGGAACAAGAACAAAATAAAAGTGGACATGGACAGACTTTCCATTACTCCCATTTTCTAAAGTAAATCATTTTTCTGTCTTATGATCTGCCTCTGCACATAGCTGATAGATGAATGCTTCCCCTTGCTTTAGCTGAACCATCTGTGTTAGTAAGGTTTATGAGAGCTCTATTCAGCAACTAAGAACTATTGCTGGCCAAAAAATACAAGCGGATTTCACAAACTTTTTTTTCTTTTAATTTCTCTGTTTTCATAATCTTTTGTAGCATCACCTCTCTTACTTGATAAGCTGTAAAAACTATTTCAGCTCTATCAATCAGCTCTGAAAATTAATGAAAGTGAAAAGTCAAAGACCTATCTTTGAACAAGGAGTTAGATTGTCCTCATTTTTGAATTTCCTATACTCTGCAGAGCTTCTGAAAAATTAGGCAATTCCACGGTAAAACTCTACATATTCAGGGTTGTCCTAGGCATTGCTACTTAACATTATGTATTTTCACTGTATCCAGAATATTTGCTCTGCTTTAACGTATGTTGTTTTTTCAAAAGAATTTGAGACTCAAGGATTAAGCTAATAATTAGAACATTCCTTTTAGTGCACTAAACACATCTTTGTCTGGCATGCTTTACAGTGAGTCCACTATATATGACATTGCCTCAGCACAAGACTCGCCCTGTCTTGTCTTCCTGATTAATTAGAAACAGATTGTAGCCAGAGTTTTGACTGGTGGAAAGGGATTGTTACACAGCCAGAGATAAATGATTTTCCCACAGAGCCACTCCAGTTTTCTAAAGCCAAGTTTAAAAATATCATGGCATTTTAATATTTACATTCATCGTCAAAAAAAAAAAAAGAACATATAGAAGAATGTGTAAGATATGGTATTACAACAGCCATTGTTCATTTTATGGCACTGTACAGAAGCTGATCTAATTCTTCAGTTGTTACAGCTGGCAACCAACCAGTTTCAGGGCCAAATTCTTGCAGCATCTGTGTATAACAATCTAGTACAAAACCGGCAGTGAAATGCAGTTGCGCAGGCAGGAAACTGTTTATCCTCTGTTATTTTCTATATGGTTTCCTATATAATGCTTTAGATCATAACTTTAGAAGCTTTTTTCAGAATCACGTGGGGGGTGGGGGTGGTGGGGAGGAATTCAGCATCCCCACATCTGTCTTATGTTTTTTCTACAGTCAGTGCCTCCCCAAGGGAAGAAACATTTATAAGAGTGTTTCATTTTGGTTTTACTTCCCCTTGTTGTTATTTTCTCTGTTTATATATATGTTTATTTATACTACAGAAGCAGATGCAAAAGAAATGTTCCAACCTACCTTCTACATTTGCAGTTATCCTTCCTTCCTGAGATCTGCTGTCCTGCAACCTAGAGGATCTCCAAATCCGGCTTTTCTTTGGAGAAGACCAAGGCCTGAGCTTCAATGTACTGAGTTGCATGGAGCCAGAGAAGTAAAGCTTTCCATTAGATGTTTTTTCCCAGATTTTAGGAAAAACTTGTAGATAGCTGGGATTGTTCAGCCTGGAGAAGAGAAGGCTGCAGAGAGACTTTACTGTAGCCTTTCAAGACATAAAGGGAACTTGTAAGAAAGCTGGGGACAGACTGGTAGAGCCTGTAGCAATACGGAAAGGGGAAATTGTTATAAACTAAAAGAAGGGAGACTCAGACTAGATGTAAGGAAGAATTTTTTTACAATGTGGGTGGTGAAACACTGGCACAGGTTGCCCAGAGAGGTGGTGGATGCACCATCCCTGGAAACAAGGTCAGGTTGGGTGGGGCTCTTATCTAACTGAAGATGTCCCTGCTCTTTGCAGGGGGGTTGGACTAGATGACCTTTGAAGGTGCCTTCCAACCCAAACTGTTCTTTGATTCTCTGACATTCTGGGTAGAAACTACAAAGGAACAAACTCTATGAAACATGCCAGGCTACTTATGTGAGAATTATCATCTCAGTAGGCCTCATCTAACCTGTGGAACAGATGTACTTCATATGTCCTTGTCTTGACTGTCTAACAGGGACATACAACTCCACTTTGCCTGTGCAGGGAAATCAGGGCATGCAGACAGCAAAGCGCATGCTGGAGGTATCATAACACAAGAGCTGGAGACAAGCCAGTGTACAGAGGAAGAAAGTACTTTGGGATCATACAGGTTACACACACCTATAGAGAACCTAGTTTATTTTTCCTCCATGAGAGAAAACAAGACTGTTTTTTATCAGCAAATTCCTCAAACTAAACTCAAATAGGTGTCCTGGCTCCTGGATAGTAAGGGGAAAGGCCTATAATACTGATGTTCAGGGAGAATTACTCCTTGGTTGCTTAGATCAGATCGAACATCCTCTATAGATAAGTTAGGTACCCTAATTACTAAGGTATGTTTATTTTAAAATTTAGTTTATATCTCTATTGTGAATAAAATTCAAATGTGAATCATCTCAGAATCTGCACTGTTTTTACTGCAGTTTCTTATATTGTGGTTTTTTAAGCATCACTTCAATTGCTACATTTTCAGGACAAAAGTCTGTTGCCAGGCTTATATATTTCATAAAAAAATGATAGAACTCTGAAGAGTCCTATAAAAGAAAAATTTATTAAATGAATCTATAAATGTCTCCTTTTTAAACCCATTTTGTAACATCAATTTACCAGGAAGTTGATATTTTTTAAAGACTTCTAAAGGTGCAGACACTTATTCTGGTGTTCAGTAGCACCTAATGCCCTTACATCCGTGGATTTTAGTGTCTCTAAGAACTATGTGACAGTCATATCTCCTGTGGATCAGTCACAAACTGGGGAGCATAAATACAATCAGAATGCTAACATTTTGTAGAGTATAACATGAAAAATATTTGTACCCCTGAATTTCTTTATACTCGTCTAAAATAACAAGTGAAGCATTTCTAGGGCAGCATATTTTTTTGTGTGTGTTTATTTGGAATAACATTTTCCAATACAGCTGGGAAATTTCTTCCTATGTATAAAAAGAATTAAAAATGTGTGTATGGGGCATAAACAGAGGCATGTTTTGTTCTTTGTGAAATTTAAAACTGCTTTGTTCAAATATGTTACAATGCTCTGGAGTAGATTCTTGTCAGCTAAATGAAAGTTATTTTGTAGCTGGCACTTGTGTGCTGCTGACAAGCAGCTACAAAGGATAGTATGTTTGCACAGCAACTGCTTAAAGTATTTGGGAAAGACTGTACCTTTCTGCATCAGGTAACCGAAATGTCAAATGAACTTAGAAAAAAAGAAAGTAATGAAAGGAAGCTTATAAAGATATATTTCTACGGCTAACACCTTCATCAGGTTTTGGTCCAAGTCCCTCAGCTGCACTCCTGGTGAAAAATTGCATCCTGTTATGTGATTTCCAAATCTCAAGTGCAGATGTGCCATTCCTTAAAAGCATCACAAGTTATTTGCTCAAAGAGAGAATCAAATCTGTGCGAATTCATTAAGTCAGACACAGGACTATAAGTACGTGCGATGAACCATATGTTCGCCTAAAGAAGTGCTGAATCAAATGAATGTTTACACAAACAAATAGATGTATACACAAGTGACATATCAGAGATATCATTAACAGATATTACACATCCCTTCTAGAATCCAATCCCATTCTTTACTCCTAAACTGAGGAACAAACTTAATTAAACTGTAGCAAGTTTCTTTCCTCTGTGAAAATTATTTTTGTACATCTGCCTGCTACAGCCACAGGTTTCCATAAAATGAGGACTGAACTGTCACATAACCCTTCAGTTAGGAAAAGTAAATACACATATGGACACACTGAAGCTAAAACAGACATGGTTTTTTTATAAGCTTTTATAGTCTCATCTTAAATACAGAAGCAACAGCTGGGAGTTTTAACATACTTCCCACTCACATTGCAATTCTTCCACCCACCTGTAGAACAGATTATATCATGTTCTATATTCATTATGTTTTGTGAGATTTAATTTATATTTATATAACACTTTGATATGCCTAGGCATAAATAGGGAGTAAGGTAATGAGTTTTAATTGCTTCGTCTTCTCTCATGGGTATCTTTCCATCTTGTTAAGATGTATTTTCCCTTCTATTCTGATGAGGATTTGAAACCTAAAAGCTTATAGGTTTCAGCACCTGTCCACAGGAGGCACTCTCCACTTTCAGCTGATACTACAAATTTATCACACTTGCTAAGCTGAAAATGTGCCCATTTTTACTTCAAAAGAGCAGATGTTCAAGAAATGGGACTTTCCAAGCCCCGTATGGCATTAGCCCAACAGCAAATTCTTTTTCTACAACTGTGAAAGCATAATGTTCCTGGAAGAAGTTAGAGGACAATGAAAGTCTGTGGAACTAAGCCTGAGATGGAAAGATGCAAAAATGATCAGACATCTGTAAGTAAATCATACATATTTACAAACTCAAAGCAAACATAACTACTACTTGGAATCCCACAACAGTACATTTTAGGCTATACCTGCTAGTAAGATTTACTGTCATACTTTATACAACTGTTTAGGGACTGGTTGTGTTAATATTCAGATTAGCACTAAATAGAGGAGCTTGAGAGTGGTTGCATTAGGTCAGATCAAAGTTCCATATTTGTCTCACACTGCCTAGAGAAACCAGATGTCCATAAAATAATGTCAGACAGGACAAGCATATAGGATACTTCCCTCTGAAAGCCTCTATACACTTGCAATTCGGGGCCTTTCTGAACCAGACATCATTTCTATCTGTTTAGTAATCCTTGATGGACTTTTAATTTTTTTTCCTGTTTTCTCTTTTTTTAACTTGTCCCTTTTAACCCATATAAAATATTTCCTTCTACATCAGGGGCTTCAAAGAGCTAACTACTGTGCCACTCTACCATGTGAGACCCTGTGTTACTTTAGTAGTAGAGAGAAACTCTAAATTACTCTCAGAAAGCAATTACCTATGTTTCTATATCAAAAGCCATAAAATAGTTACTCCCATGCGTAATTTACTGACGTTAACAGGAAACGTGCAAATAGATTTACAGCAGGTTTTCATCCTTAGAATAAATAAGTTATTTTGATTAGTGGGCTTGTGTCACCTGTGTGATATACTCTATGCACTGGAAGTTGATTGTGTATTGCCATATTAGCAATGGGTAAAGTCAGTGATGTATATATGCTATATGAAGTAGAACAACTGGCGTGTCCCTCAACTTTGTGCACCAGTTATGCACCATCCCAGTGGACTGAAATTCCATACCAATATAAAAATGTATAGTAACAATGCTATGTGACCTGGCTGGGGATGATGACCAGGCAGCTGGAATGACAAGGCAGCACACCTGCTGGAGACATGGGAAGAATGGCAAGGATTAATGAATGTAAAAACATCTCAAGTGGACAAAAAAAAACACAACAAAAAGTGTGAAAGAGCTAAATTAATCTTTTTGCATTGCTGCTTATGAAAAAAGGAGCTTGAGGAAGTTCTGACCATGAGGGGATATGTTTGAGAAGCTGTCAAATTGCAGTGTCCACAGAACTGCTTTGAGAAGAAAAAAACAAGAGGAGTAGTAATAAATCCTGACAATCAGGGAGGCCTAACACAGTTGTCTGGCAGCAAACCCAAAATGGACAAAAGGAACATTGTTTCTCACAACATGTAATTTAACTGTGGAACTCATTGTCATTCCACTTAGTAAATGCAAAATTATTAATGAGTTCATTATATTCATTGTATTCAGCTAATTAATACAGCAATCAAAAAAGACCCACCAAAGCTATTAAGCAGAATTATACTCATGCAAGCTCAAACTCAAGAGGTCTCTAAACAATAGATATGTAAAGTTCGGAGTACATACTGCAAGAAAAATCAATCAGTCTACAGCTGCAGCATTTCCTAAGGATCTGTAGTGATCACCACTAAAGACAAAATTGCATGTTAGGTAGGTCTTTGGTCTGATCCATCTCAGCTGCTCTTGTGTTCCATGTACTCTGGAAGTAGTAGATGACATCATCATTTTTGCAAATATAGATGTAAGTTCTTTATTACAAAGCTAGAAATTATTTTTGTATTTTTAACTGCAAGATAAATCAGTGCAAGTAAGAATCTTCACATAATTAATAATAGAAGATGTACATTTTCACTCTGGGGGGCTTTCATAGTCATCACCTCTTCTAAGAATAAGGAATGTACTGTACGAATAGAGAGAAAAAGACAATTAAGAGAATGATTATTTCTGTTTGTATAGTAGTTAAAAATTGCTGTACAAATATTATTAGTGATCTTCACTCATACTGTGCTGGAAAGATACAGCTGTTTCAACAAAGCAGATAAGTATGTAGTGAAATAGGAAACAGACTTGCTGGGAAAAAAGTGAAAATCTGTATTATGTAAACTGTATGCTCTGAGGAGACAAGCTTCTTTCTTCTTTAGGCACCGTTTCATTTTATAAGTTTTATTTCAGTATCTCTAGTTAAAGGATATCTATGTTTTGTGCAATTAGTATGCATTCCAGTATGCAAGATGCACAAGTTTTTGGCTGGTGTATATGAATACAGGAGACATTAGTGAATTCTTTGTTAATGTGCAAATTATTGAAATGTTTCTACTGAGACTTTGAAGGTCAGTTAGGGATGGAAGGTCTGAGACAAAACCTTGTCAGTAGAGACTGAGACAAAGAAGATACTGAGCAATTCAGCCTTTTCCATATCTTTTGTCACTAGGACACAGCAGCCTCATTTTCCTTAGCCTTCCTCTTGATCCAGTGACCCTGCAGGAGTCTTTCTTGCTGCCCTTCACATTCCTCCCCAGCTTTGTCACCAGTGGATGTTTGACATGCCTGGTTCTGGGCCTGCATGCCCAGGATATGTTTCTCTACTCCCCCTGGGTAGCCTGTTGCCATGTTTATGCCCTGTATGCTTCTTTTTGTATTGGAGCCCAATCAGGAGTTGTCTCTCCTGCCAGGCGTCCTCAGCTTCCTGCCCATCAGGACACTCTGTACTGCTCTGAAGATACTGTCCTTAAAGATCAACCAGATCTCATGGGCCCTTTGCCCTTCAGGGCAGCCTCCCAAGATATCTTGTCTACCTGTTCCCTGACTGAATCCTAAAATAATGTAACTTTACATCCTAAGAAACCTATGTTTTCCCGTCAAAGTGAAATCCCTCTGATTCCAGAAATATTGACCCGTGCAACTGTGCACAGGTTTCTAAATCCTATTTTTTCCCCACACTGTGGGTATGTGTGTACTGGCTCTTGAAAATGGTCCCCACTCACGATTCTTTCTCAGTGAATGTGTGACAGCCTCTCCCACAGGCTGGTTCCCCTGGCCGCACTTTCTTGTCCCCTGTTTCTCCATTTCTCTTCAGACTTAGATTTCCACATCCACCCCCAAACCTCCTCAAAACTAGTTTAAAGCCATGCCCATTAGGTTATTAAACCTATTGGAGAAAATGGTCTTGACCCATTTTGTCAGATGGGTCCCACCTTCTAGTTTCAAGGTTGATAAATAGAAGATGCAGAAAAAACGCTGTTTTTGCACTTCTAACCTTGACCTTCTACTTCTCTATTTAAACCTCACCATGTCAATTTTATTCTTGATCCTTGCAGCCAAGCTCTATATTATTAAAAAAACCAACCAGCAACAAAATAACATCAGTATGCAAATCTGTTCTCTTTTTTCTGCAGCTCTGCAGTTTTAATGGTCAAACAGCCAGCAACATATATTTGTTTCATCTTTTAGGTTTGCCTTCCTAGCTATATATTCTCCACTTTCCATAGCCTGCCTCAACCTGTTTTATTCTTCTCACATCTTTTCTCCTTTCACACACAGTCTGAATTAAAATAATTGGTTATTTTGTCCTAAATGCTATACTTCAGTGTTCAGAATGTATCTAATTATTGATGATGGTCCTTATTTCTATTTCTGGGTGGGAAGATATAACTGTACAGTATTAATACCATACTAGTGCAATGGTTGTTATTTAAAAGTTACTTTCCTGTTGTTTCTGATGTAATTTATTTTCATGATAGGTTGCATATTTAAATATGGGTGAGGAAAAAGTTCTCTCTCAAAATAACCATAATCTTTTTATTTATTGTCAGAAACTGTCATTTACCATGAGGTTATCACTTTTTCCATCCTCCTGGGCATACATTATGGTACGAGTGAATTGCTGCAGCACATTGATTCTAAACTGCTGAATTACTTTTGTCTATCACCAGTAATTCAAATGGGTTTACTCCCAGAAAAACATTCTTCCATTGCTGAGTGCTCTGAAGTAAAAGCAGCTTAATAATTTATGTTTCAAACTTGCTCCCAGTGTACTCAGTGCAAAGTTCTCATTGCTTTATGGACACCAGGGTCCTGCTTCCTACAGGGTCTGGGGACACTCTGGTACGGACATAGCTGAATGAATTAAAAGTCCCCATCAATATACCAATCCATGTGTGACAGCATAGTGAAGAAAGCACTCCTTTATTCACTGAATGACAGTAACCAGACTTATTCAGTTGAGAACATTTAACAAGAATGCAACTGGACAGATCTTCTGTCATTCTGATCAACGCTAAATTTAAGCAGAAGCATCAGAAAATGTAGGTCACTGATTAATTCACTGAGATTCTGCATTCTTGCTCTGCAATAATCACTTAATGACAAGTTACAGCAAATGCTTCAATGTGATAATTAATTCTGGTTACACATTATTAAGGTCAGAGGAACTAACAGGTTCACTAATGATTTCTATTTTAGAACATGGGACATTTCAATCAAGAGTATACAAAATAGTAAATGTAAGGGAATTTAACACTATTTACTGGCTTAGTACATGATTAAGCATTGACTTGTGCTCAGCATGTAGAGGTGTAGAATGCTGCCATTCTATCAGAGGGGGGATAGGACATTTTTGCTGAAATATGCACTTCCAAAACTTTTTATTCCAATTTAACAAAGAATCCTTTACATTGTTAATATAGTAATAGGCAAAAGAATATTTCTGGCCTCTCCTACATCGAAATAATCTACATATGCAGAGAGAAAAAAGTGTTGTATCTCCAGACAAGAGAAAAAAAGCAGGGGAAAATGTAAAACCTTCACAATTCTCTGCCATCTGATGCCTGACATCTGACCTGTCATGTGATGCATGACAATGAAGGTTTACAGTTCACTCACTTCTCAACTCCTTATGCCCACTGCAGCTGCTTGGCAATCTAGGTGGATGGGACTATAATGTTAAAGTTACCCGAGGTACCCACCATACAAGAAGGCTCCAAAGAAACCTGTATTCAGAGATCCAAACCACTGAGGAACTAACAAGACTTTATACATTATAAACATCTTTTTTCCTTCACAGGATTTACAGAAAACCTATCTGCTTGTTTCCTGCTCTTGCTCTTCCTCTTTAAACCATGCAGATATTCTAGAAAAAAGTTTTCATGAATTCATGAGAAACAAGAACATGCTTGACTGCTTGAATATCCCTTTCTTTCAGATTTAGACACTCTCAATGAGTAGGAGAAGGGAATCTTAAACCTCTCAGTGTTTTATTCAATTCTTCCTTTACATTGACATTGAAGTTATTGAAATTTTTTCTAAGCCAAAAGCTTAGGAGACAATCCTGAAAAATTTACAATTTACTATGAATGTGTTAGCACCACTATACAGTAGGTTTTCTACCTAATTAATCATAATATAGACTGAAAACTAGCATCAGCCTAATTGACATTTGTCATACTTGGCAGTAAATGACAATATGAAATGTTTATTAGTCTCATTGAACTGCTTACTCGTCTCACTGACAACACTTCCAAATCATGTATGCTTATATATCATATCATTCTGCTCCCAATGAGCTGAGATCTCTCAAACTAAAGATAAATGTGGGAGGTGAAAGCACTCCTAACTTACTGTTCCCTTTCTTCGTCAGATCTAGTAAGAAACACTGACCTAATGATGGGTGGAATGATGAGTTTTCAAAGAATATCCCTGGTTTTGACTGCCTACAACTTGCCCCAGCATGGCTGTAATATCTTCATGTGCACTCTGAAATCTCCTTCCTTACTCATTAACATAATAAATGTGCTAGAACAGTAGTAATAGGAGAGACTGCAGTTTTGCCCCTGAAATATAAAAAAAAAAGAAAAAAAAAAAGAACCTGGGATAAAAAATAGAACCTTTGATTGGGTTTGGGAAAGAGAAATCCAGATTATCTTTCTTTCATTTTCAGTTTTGTTTCCAGAGGAATGATGCCTAATGTGCTCCTCCTGTCTGTTTCCCAAAACAATTTTGCAATGTGTTGGCTGATTTCAGACTAATTTACAGCGAGGAAAAAGTGTTCAGACATACAAAGTTTCTGTAAGTTTTGTGAAAACTGGGTAGACACTGTATTGGAAGGACAGATGGAGATAGGAACCAAGGAACATGCTGAGAGCAAGGGTACTTCCGGAGAGATGGTGGATATTGCAGAGAGTCATGCTATAGCAGAAATGAGAAGACAAGCTGGAATTCTTGGGAAGGTGTAAGACTAAAGGGCAGAAAGTCCTAAAAAAGACGGGCTCCACGAGGTGCCTCCTGCTTAGAAAAAATCTTGGTAAATTCAAGATACTTGTGTGAATGTACATGCTCCTTAATCTCCTTATTCACTGTCTGAAATTCTGGGCTGTATTCTAGTATTTGCAAATTATGGAGACCAAACAGCCTGTAGTCCTACTGACTAAGTTCCAAAAGTGCTCAAATGACTTAGGCAATATAATCCAGACAACTGAGGGTAGTGTGAGCAGTTTAACTTAGTGGGACATAAAAAAATGTCCAGAAGTTTTGTTGCTGTCTGGCAGAAAAAAGTTCATTAAAATTCTGAATACCTAGAGTTTGGCTTTCAAAATTTTATGTTAGCCAGAAGTAAACTGTATAGTCTAACCCTCTTCTCCATTTGCACTCTAAATGGCTTTCAATTAATAAAAAGCTAAACAAATTACCTAGTGTATCATCTGTTCTGATGCTTAATCAGAAGGTGAGTTCAGGCTAGTATGTCATCGATCAACTTTAAAAGGCAACGGAGAAAAATTTTACTTAAGGAGCTATATGGCAGTTTCAGGTATAAAGGCACAGTGATCAGGCTTTGCAGGCGTTTTAGAAAGATTGTCATTATTGTTGAATCCCACATAAAGCAAAGCTGAAGAAGGAGATTAAACCTCGCATTTTGCCATCTCATCAACTCTGCATGTGGTAACAAGATTCCGTATACAATGGCTTATATGTAGCCTATTTTTAGCACTCAGAGAAGATGTTAACGTGATCCCTTTTTTGGTGGCCTTTTTTAATACGCATTTGATCTGCTACAGAATCTAGCTGTATTTACCACAAAAACTTACTTTTCTTTGCATCTGTATCAATTCCATCATTTATCTTGCCCTCTATCATTGCTGTGATTCAAATTGCCCATCTAGCTCTGCCACAGAGATGACCTTTAAAGCTGTTTTCACCTAAGAAAATAAATAATCTCTTCTGACTCCAAAATAACTAAAACCAAATAGCAAGTGCAGCAAACTCCCAATGGGAAACCATGCACATAACTTTCAGCTTTTTTTTTGTTTTGTTTCTAGTACGTTGATGAGGGTGCAAAAATTACATAAAATTTCCTATTATTAAAAATTGTCTTGTTACATCGACTTATAAATTCTATGGAAATTTTTGGCAGTGTTTTGACTTTTGAAAGTTTCTATCTGTATCATGATATAAAAATTACAGTGTTCTTTTATAACATGTTATTTTAAACAAATCTGACCATAAAATTCAGTTTGACTGTACTTACATTGCATACACAGTGAAGGTTTTTCTCTTAAGCAAGAATGGATAACCTAAATAATAAATATTATTTCCAAAAGGATAATTAAAATCTGTTCATGAAAACTCTGGTAAAGTACTCCTTGAAACAAGTTCTGTGGTCTTAGTTTACAATGACCAGTCAAATGAGCATTTAGAAATGAAGTGTTCATGCAATAAACCTTAACAGTGCTTTCAAGAGTGCCTGGAGAAAGCTGTAGGAGGGTGAAAGCTTTTCTCCTTAGCTCTTCTCTGACTTGGCAAATCAATATGGATGTGAAACAAAGCCATGACTTTGACATTGTCTAGTGTTTGGGAAGGACACATAGACTAAGGCTAGACTGGTTTCTCTGCTTACAAGAAATGGACAGAAAGTTATTTGAACCCTTTTCCTTCAGCTTGTTGCAACTCAAATTAGTCACAAATATTTACTGTCAAAGGCATTTGCTGTCTCAGTTAATAAACCCCAATCTCTGCCATTCTCATGTAATGATTCACAAAATACTGTAATTTCCTATGAGTGCATTATGCTACCTTTTGCTGCTAAGATGCTGATTTTAGAAGAAAAAAAAAATTGAGAAAAAGAGACATCAACTAAAGTGTCATTAAGGAAATAGTGGCATCTTGGATATGCAGGCAGAAAGCTGCATTTCTGTCCCAACAACCAGATTAGCCTTGTAACATTGTTAGGTGAAAAAAGGAACTGCAAATTTCCCCAGTGAGAAGTAAGCGCTAGAGACAGCATCTTGCCTAATAATTTAGCTTTTCTCAGTTCTTCCTATCTCTGAGGAAACTGTATTTCTGCATTACCATAACTGTGTTTGTAGTTCCCATAAAAATATAAAGGGGGATGTTTAAAATATAAAAGCAAGTTTCTTATATTACCATGCAAGCCCTCCAGAACAAGCAAAGTAGGTATCCTCGGAGATTTATTACATTTCATCTCAGGAAAGGAAATTTTGTTTATTTTTTCCAACAGAATTGCAGATTATAATAGGCAGAAGACAATTTCTTACAGGTCAGTATCAGCTCTTATGTTCTGATTCACTCAATGTATTAAGACCTTAAGTAATCAGAACTAATGAAACTCATGATCAACCTGATCTAATTGAAAATGTCCTTGGCCATTGCAGGGGGCTTGGACTAGATGGCCTTTGAATGTCTCTTCTAAAACAAACAATTCTATGATTCTATGATTATGTGTCAATACAAAAATAACAAAAGTAGTCAAAGTTTATGATACTTCAACATGTGTTTCACTGTTTTGTCTTATGATCTTGGGGCCTAACTCAGTCTTATCTCAGCACTTTCAGAGTCCATAATTTCAAACATCACTCTGTTCAGATCTGAACAAGGCACTACTGTTAATATGAGATTTGAGAATCTCATGAATTTACAGGACACCAGAGACCAAGCTCTCAGACAAAATTACATACAATTACACCACAGTTAAACCACAACTTGCAACTGTTGCAATAAAATTCTTTGCTGTACGGCTATCTCAGCCTTCTCCTATATGAGATCTGCTCTTTATGTTTATTTTCATGTACAGAGGAACATCCAAATCCCCTGCCACTTGGAAGCCAGTTTCCTCAGTAAATGCAAAACTACTATTTTGCCCTTTGTGACACATAGCAGTGCATAACAGCACTTTATGTGGGATTGCAAGAGCTCTGGTAGTTTGCAAATCAGTGATGATAGTATCATTCAGTTGCCGTTTATTTGTAATGAATTTTGTCTCGCTATATTTACCTGAATTGCTGGTTTATGGTGACTGATTTTTCTTTTAAAAACTGGGTATCCAAGATCTGTGTGCATAGGAGAAACTTGGCTGTATCTAATAGGATCGTCCAGATACCAGGGCTGTGCTGTGTTCAAGGAAAGCATTTCTTTCACGCTCTGTGTTGTCCTTTGGCTTCCTGACAACAAGTAACATCTAAGTTCATTTTCCAGCTGCCACTTCCATGGCAACATAAAAAGGTTTGTGGATATATTGTAAGACTAATCAGTAAATTCTTTACTCTGTCAAGTGCTTCAGCTATTTCTTTCTTGAGAACCCAAATTTTTTGCTCAGCAGACTGGTGTTAGTGCTCAAAATTCCTTATCTCTGTTGTTACATGTTTCACATAGACATGACTGCAAATGCTGTTGGAAATGGCTCCAGGATCTGGTTGCAGGCTGTTTATCAGATATCAGGAGACACAAATGGCCTCTGGAAACCTGTTTGCTGTCGACAGCCCTCCAACCTCTCACTTGCTAATGATGAGAATTTGCATGGGAGTTTCTCACGGAATTAAAAAAAATGTCAGCAAAGCAAGCATTAAACTAATAAACTGTATAGGTCAGAGAGGGGGTAAGAAACCATTACCTACCCATTATGCCACCAATTCCCTGACCATATTATAATATATTTTCAGAAATCTTTCAAAAAGTGGTTCTTCACACATTTTTTAAGTCTTACCATTTTCTTCTTTTTCTTTCTCTCCATGACTTTCAATTATGTTCAACTGCATTACATTCAGCTGGAAAATTGGTGCAGAGATGCACTCTCTGTCCGATATAGCATTACACCAGATGTTACAGACACATCAATCGGGTAATAGGGTTTGGAAAAAGAGATACATAGGAAAAATACAGAAGAAAAGTTGGCATCCTCTAGAAAAACACTTAGGTAGCGTAAACTCAGAAGCCAAGTTTTTTGTGGTATTTTTCATCAGCCATTCTTTGTGGCTTATTGCACTTACTCAATAATTCAGTCAATCATATGCTTTACCTTTTGAATCCAACTTTCAGAGAGAGAAAGCATCCATTTTGTGTTCAAAAATTATTACTCATGCTGAACCATACCCTCTCTCAAACAAAATTCTCTCTTCTGAGTTTCAGTCTGAAAAGTATACATCCAAATGAAAAAGTGATTAACAAAAATCTACGTAAAACAAACTACCTCTGTCAACAGAGGGAACCTGCAGAGAGGGATCCCAAAGACACATTATTCAATGTTTAATTTAAAGGTCATCTTCTGGACTTTTAATAAATGTTCTCATTCATAATCTGCAACAGAATCGACCTAAGCATCTTGAAAACATCTAATAAGCTGAGGTCAAGGAGAGGAAAACAGTATTAAACAAAAACTTAAAATGTTTTTCTCCACATCCCAGATACCTAAACCACTTTTTATTTATTTGAATCAGTCCAGTAGAGAAACACATAGAGAAATTTCAGATATGAATCAACAATAAAATAAGGCAAAATCAGTAATCATAAAAGACAGCTAAGTTTATCAACTCGAAAATCCACTTACAGAGGCCTTGTAACAGAGGAGATGAGGGGGATGAGCTGTCAACTCTGATGGCATTTGGGTCATTGTGATTATGTGGAGTTGAGAGTTCAACATCAAAACATGTCTTTTGAATGCTTCAGTGTCATAAGTGTCAAAATAATGAAACCTTTTAAGTCAGTGAGTCACGTAGGGAACAATCCTCCATTGCAGAAATGAACATTAACCAGTGAACACCACCAATGAATCACTTCGTGTTTTCTTCAGAATATCCCCTTCCACTCAATATATTCTTTTTCTTTTTCTTTGTTTTTCCTTCCCTGTGACCATTTTCTTTTTCTCGTACAATCATAAGGAGAACTCCTAGTTGCCCCAGTATAAATGAGCAAGAGTTCTCGGTATGTGAAGCATCTAGACCAGAAAGTTACTATCTCTATCAGGGCATGAATAGAAGAATACAGACTCGAAACAAAAAAGAGAACAAAATACAGCTTCCTGAATGCAAAGAACTTATTTTGATCTGAACAATCTCTCATATCCAATAAATTATGAATTTTTCATCTCAGTCATGAATATTTTTCTGGAATAAACATGGATTTTATTGAAAACCATATTTCAAGTGATTAAAGTGACTGGAAGGTACAAGATTACTTCTGTACTGATGGAAACTTGTGAAGAAATATCTACTACATTGTTATACTTCTGCTTGCTTATTAGGCATCTACTGTTAATTATACAATCAGAAAGTAACATATCTAAGTAGAACAAAAAGCTAATAATTACCAATTTAGGTAACTTTTTTTTTGTTTTTTAATTTGTTTAAAACAAAGTTTTTCATGGTAAAAGCATGCAGTGTGGTTCCTGAAATGGCATTCTTATTCATGGTTTATGGTTTTACTCCTAGAAAGTTAGAAGAAAGTGTAAAACCCAGGGTGTAGAAATTATATGGCAGAGAAAACACACAAATAAGTGGACTAAAGGATAAATGTTCCAGTTTGGAGGCATTGGCTAAATATTTATTCTTAAATTATTAAACTGCTTATCAAGCCAAGAAGTTATTCCTTACTACTTCCCAATTTTTCCAAGGTGGCTATAAAACTATTAGCAGTAATGAAACATAAGTAAAATGATTGATTTTGCCAATCACTGGGAATGTACAAGGCCTTGTGTTATGTAACATGCATTGCAGGTCATCTGTAAGCTTCATTAATCATATACAACCCATTCATTCATGAGGAAAAATGATGAATTACTGTCTGTGGAAGCCTAACATTAACCTCACTAATTCCACGGCAGTGCAGGATATATTTTAAGCTTTTTTTTCCATTTAAAACATGTCAGATGCTGTAGTCTGTAATCCTGCATGACACTTTAATCCATGTAAGCAGATATCTACATCCCATGGAGCCCCACTGATTTTAGTGGCTGATGCCTGCTCATGTATTACAGTGTAGTGTTCCTGCTGCTGATATGATGATAAAACTGTGTGTAAAGAAGGGAGTAGGGGCTTCCTTTCACCCTATTTCAGTCAACTAAAATTTTGGCCAGTAATCAAACCACAAAAAGTGAATGGAAGGCACTTTTCTTGGGTTTATTAAATATAGGCAACCAAACTGCTATAGATGTCACGCTACATAAAACGGATTGAATACAATCTTAAAAATAATTAGTTCACGCTCCAACTAACCTTTTTTTTAGAAGCTATTCCAGAATTTTTCTTCAATCATGGCTAGACAATGCCCACCAACACTGCAGTTATTTACTCCTATGCTAACAGTGTCTAATCCCATAAAGCTCTCCCCTCTCTTCTAATATTTACCCACGATACATTTATAGACAACAATACTATCCCCCACATCTTATTAGGCAAAACAAACAAAGATCTAAATCTTTTAATCTGTTCTCATGAAATGGGATCTTTTTCCCTTGATTATCCTTAGATTATTTTAAACACCATGACAAGAAAATTTCACAAGTTCCAGAGGAGGTCTCACAAGAGGCTTACACACCTCCATTTATTCCATAAAGTACTGTAGGTGACAAGTCATTTGCTGCTTGTCTTAAAAAAAGTAGGTGCTTTAAAATAGTTATGCTGGTGGTGTCCTGAAACAACAACCTTATAGTGCTGCATTGTCATCCTTGTACTTTATGTCTTTCTGCTTCACTGCCTTTAATTTTTTTGCTTGTCTCTTCTATTTAAGAAGGTTGTGGTTTTGTTATTTCATGTGTGTTTTGTACAATGATTAGCACAAAATGGTTATGCCTACTCATCCCTATGGTGATAGTTATGGTAATAATAACAGCAATCTGAACGTATGCATTTTTATCCTCTCAAGATAAGCCATAATAGTGTCAACTTTTTCTTCCTCTTCATCTAATGGCACTGTGGAGTTACCACAAGCAATAGCTGTGAGTCATTACAATTACTTGCTCTCCTAACCTCTGTGGTACTTAACTCACTCTCTAAAGGACATTTAATTTTCCACAGTCCCTAGATAACTAATCCATTCCAGTCTCTGCCTGCAATCAGAACATGCTGCAAAAAGTATCTGCATTCCAATAGACAAGTACCTCCTTCTTTACTGAATTAAAAATTAACATGCTTTCAATGGTATGTGTCGTAGGGTCATTTCTTAATGTGAACAAACCCAGTTGCATTGCACGGACTGGAAAAGATTCCTCTCCTTGCTTTTCTGAAATATACACATGCTCTGAGATCATTTGTTTCCTTATGTAAATAAAAGGGAGCTCTGTCTCCAGACCTACACGTGTAAGTATTAGCTTTATCTTATCACCATAACCATTTTTAGATTGATGGTGAAAGGCATTGCCTCCGGTGATCGCTCATGCAGTAGAACGCGCATTATATTGCCAACTGACATTTAACAGCATCTAATACGCATTCAGTCGCTACTGGAAAATTTTTATGTAATGCTTTCTAGATTTTGCTTTAATGTACAGATTACAGAAGAGATATACAGTGTACTGAACAGTAATCTCCAGAGCAGTTACATTCACTTCGGAAAGAAAACAGTGACATTTGCTTACATTTCTTGAGCAGAAGAAATGATCACAGCTAAGATAACAGTTGAACTTACAATGCTGTCTTTTAACCTTGTCTTTAGCTTGAATTGTAGAGAACTAAATGAAATGGACGATAATAAAACTAAAAGCAATTCCACACAGCTTTAGTAACCATTGCAGGGAATCACAGTTGCTATCTAAACGTATTTCAAGTTTAATGTTTTAGAAACTTTTCAATATCTGATTCACATAAACACCCAAATTCAAAATTAAAAAGAATCCCAGGAGAAAAAGCTTGAGAAGGTATTTATTTGTAATAAACCAAATACTCCTTTCTTAAACAAACAGACCAATGTAATTAACAGATTCACCTGAGATTCAGCATGCTTGGATTTTGTGCTGAGACTATTCAAAGCACTCCCAGGGATTTAGATGCATATTGATTATTGAAATTAAATCCCTTAGAATACTTTGAAAAATCTCAGCCTTGAATTCCTTCAGCCCATATGGGAGGCTGACTGGTTTCAATTACAAGAGGGCTCATGCACAAAGTGATGCAGGTGAAAGGAAGACTGCAGACACCAAATAATCATTAAGGGTACTAATGAGTTAAGACCCTTGGACCATATGATGAAACTGGACAGTTAGAAAGTGAACACATAGCTGGATATGTGATTTTCCATCTTCCTTCAAATTTCTTAGTTGTATTGTGTTTCCTCTGTAAGGCTTTTGCTTAGGGAACATTTAGGAATTCAAAGTTTTATGTACTTCAGCATAGTATCTACTATTTTTACTGTCTTTTTTGTCCTATTAGCTCTTACAATATATTGCATAGAATGTTCTGTGTTTATGATCGCTTCTTTCCTGGATTTATTGATCCAGATAGAAACATTCAATCATCAAAACCTACCAGGTCTAACTAGACTAAATTTTTTTTTCTCTTAAGCTAACTAAAATCTAGTTTTACAATCAGTAAGAGGTAGTTTTAGACTGTGTAATTTTAAAATTAAGTATGTGATAGAAAAAGCTGTGATAGAAAGCAGAAGCATTTAACGTTATTTAAACAAAGACCAAGATGACTTTCAAAAAGAATAGACATAGTCTGCAGGTAAATAAGGAGCATAAGTGCGTAAGGCTCCTGCTATAAAGTACAAAACAACACACATGATGGTAATTTAGCACATAATTGTAGTACTGCACCATTGCAGTAAAAATAAGGTTTTAAACTATTATTTCCCTATACTCTGCAAAGGCTAATGCTTCTCTGTTGTTAATAATGACATCTTTATTTAACTTCATTCCTACTTCAGTATTGTGTGAACCTGCAACAGCTGTGTGCCATAGAGAAGAACTGTAAGGCATTCCTCATTTTAGGAAATTAATTTCAGGTGCATTAGGCAGAAGTTTAATTTTGGGGCAGGGAACAGAGCTTTTATTAGGAAAAAGACAGGCTGAAGGTAGCTTTTTGGGTTGTTGATGGTATACTGCATAATGGTGATAGGGAGTTACATATCTCAAATTGTGAGTTTATTTCCTACTTTCTCCACTTCAGCCTGTTTATTCTGATGATCTTTATTTTAATTCCATTAGTAGGAGAAAATGAATGACTAACTCTCCCCTTCCTCCCCCCCCTTTTTAATAGACTTTTATAAGGGAGCAGTAGAGTAACCTTTCTGAGTAATCTCTGAGGAAAACAGTCAAACAACATACAGGAAATAGTAACAAACAAAAATATTTTCTTGAGTAAAACATTTCCTCTGCTGCCTCAGTATCACTTTACTCCCTATTGTTTTAGCTTGATGTTGCTAACTTCCTATTGTCTTATTGTCCGTGACACTTCTATTAACATCTCTATTCTAAAGTTGATTATAAGGAAATATATAGAACTAGAAAAGTGCACTTACTGTTGTACCTATAGTCTGAGAGTATAAGCTCTGAGATGTTTGATTCACCACTTTTATTTTTTTCCCAATAAATGTAAGTTACATGTAGGTTCTAGTATCACAATGGTCAATTAAACACTGTGTTTGTTTCTTTGCTTATGGGAGGAAGTTTGACAGAAATGCCAAGTGGGGGAAAAAAGAGCCTGTGTGAAATATGTTATAACGTTTCATGAAGAGCTAAATAAGACAACTTCTTTTTTGTTTTTGGAAGTTGGTGGGTTTTGTTAGTTTGGTTGGGTTTTTTTGTTTTGTTTTGGTTTTTGTTTTGTTTACTTTTTCCAAAATTAAGGAAATTTTTGCTCCCCTAGAAACCTTTTTTCAGAAATATTTGTGTTAGAGATTTAAGGGAATGGAGATGCAAAGCCATATTTTGGAACTTAAAGTGATGAATGTGGTGATGCTCATGTAAACCCGCTCCAGATTCAAACCTTGATGATGATTGGTTTTGTTCCTCAGAAGGGAATGGGGCCAGCAAAAACAAACAAGATTTCCCTATTCCATTAACTGTGGAATTTCTGAAGTAATAAGAGTATTAATATAATGCTGTCACTATTATAAAGAGGTTGACAAACAATGATGAGGAAGGGTGATACAGAAAGCTCAGAGATAGAGGAGTTATTTAGGCCTTTCCTCAGAACTACCATTTCAGGGGCAAATTGGTGTGTCTGTCTTGCCTCCAGGGACCTGTTATTTAGCTAGTGAAGGAGGCTTATATTATTTACCCCGTTACTAAGATAAGAGTCCAGTTTAAACAACTAGTGCTGTTCTGATTGATGGCCGGTCCTTGACCAGATCAAAGGGCTGGCTTCTTCGAAGAACTTCCTGGCTAGCTGAATAGCAGGGAGAAATATGTTCATGTCTGCAGCTGATTCTGTGATCAGCAGCAGCATTCCCCACAGCGGTCAGAGCTTCCCTCCCTTGGGGACGGAGGGCTGTCCTGCCACCTCACCTTACTACAGATACTTCTACCTTTTCCTCCTAAAATAATTTACCAAATCCCAAATCTTGCCATCACAGGAGGTCTGTCCCACTCTGTTCCACACTGAAGTGTCCAGTAACTCAGCACAGAGTGATGTGTCTTACTCCATCCAGTATGAGGGTCCGGCACCAGCTAAAGCTACACAGGTGCTGGACAAACAATAGCAATTTAATCTCTGATGTCTTTAAAAAAAATGACAAGCACAAAACCTTTTCAAACATGGTAAGGTCTTTGGCACAACAGAAAATATAGTGTTTCTTCTGATCATCCCAATTCCTTCTTTTGCTGTCCAAATAAATACCCTGACAGTAATGGTAGCAATACATGCTTCTAATTTATCTATTTCCTTGATCCAGTTCTTCGCCTAAGCTGCTTCTTCCAGACCTTTCTAGATCTTTTCTCTCCACTCCAGACCAGTTGGGGTCTTGTCACTGAGATCCTTGCAGGAATAGAGAAAAATCTGACTTAGCCTTTGAGAAGCAGTAGTAGAAAGTGAAACATATTTTTGTGTCATCTGCAGAATTTCTAGAGAATAATTTTCTAGACTAAATACTAATCAGACTAAAAAGCTAATATCCTCTTATATGGCTAACTACTTTCTTCTCTCTCCCAAGGTAAGGTAGGTAATATTAAATGTAGCTCAATTAGGCACTGTCACTTTTCTGACACACCTACTCTTAATCTAACACCAAATGCAAAAACTCCTGGAATAGTTTTACATTGGCAGTAGTGCAAATCTTTGGTCTCCATCTTCAAACTGACTGGCTTATTTCATAATCTTTTATGATTCTCATTGCCTTTGGGAGACTATATTTGCTTAGCCTTTGGTTAAACAAATTCATCTATCAGTATCTCCTGAGATATTTCTTCATTCTGGATAAAGAAATATTAACCATCTTTTTGACCCGTAGATGGCCTACAACTTATCTGAATTTAATTCTTGTCTTTGGTATCTCATAAATGTTGTTATATGAAGGAAGTTAAAATAAAACCTTCAAAGTAAAAAAGTAAATGGCTATTCACTTATTTTTCTGAACATGAGGTACTATGAACAAAAATGGTCTGCACACTGCAACTATGTGAGTGCACATCAGCTGCTTCTCAGTTTAGTCTTGTTTTCAATACTAAATCTGATTTCCTTCCTCTCCCCCACCCACCCGTCCACATTCCTTTCTACTTCAGTTCTGGAATGTGTGGTCTGTGGCCAGCTGAAAACTTTTTTCTTTTTTTAATAAATTTTAGGATATTTAAACAAGGCATTTTAAGATCTATGGGTCGTGAGCAGGGAGAGCTGCTGAAATGAGCAGACAGTAGCTTGAATATTTGAATGATTTCTCTTCCCTACCCCACATTTCCTACCTATGTCTTAGTTATAAAACTGACTGTTGTTGACATTTCAAAGTGCTTTAACAACTTCAGCTTATCTATGGTGCTGCCAATGGATGCCAAGAGATACATACATATCCTAGGAGACACACAGCTCCAATAACCTGTTGCTTAATTTTAGCCTATACTAATTTTTCAGATATTTTAAACCTGCACCTTTAAGTTTTATTCTTCTACTGGCTGACTAATGCAAACTGAACTAATTTATAAGCAGGCTTTATTTCTTGGAAAGTTGCAGTTTTTGTCACTGAGGATTAAAATGGACCAATTGTACTATCCCACAGAAACGAAGCTCCAGGCGGCCATTCTTTCTAAATGAGCTAGGATTTCCATGAGCATATAATGCAAACACTGGATTAAGATTAAGTAATGTAATGTCATTTTTGTAGTATCAGACAAGTTTTAGTTTGTACAACAGGCCTTGCAACCAATTACTTGATGATAAAAGCTGAGAAGGTGAAGGTAAAATAAACGTACACTAGCCTCAATCATACAACTCGTGTTGAAAGACACATGACCAATATCAGTCTGGCCCACTTCAACTCTGCTGGAAGCTTTTAGCTTGGTATCAGAAAAATCTTAAGCTTCCCAAAATTGTTGCCGTAGATCTTGATCCTGCTTCTGCTGAGATCAGTGAGAACTTTGACGTGCAAACTGGAAGGATTAGCATTAAAATCACGAAGTATGTAAGAGAAATAATAACTCTTCGATATCTTTTTGCTAGTAAATTGCAAAGCACTTAATAAAAACAATGATCTGTAGGGGATGTAAATCATAGATATGGAAGTCTATGTGGCAAGATTTCCTAGTAAATCAGGGATAGATTGCAGCTTTTTCAAGTCCTGCTGTGGTACTTCAATTCATTCAACTGTAAAACATCTGAATGTGTCCCTCAAAGTAATTTCTGCAAAACATTTCTACCCTTCTTCCTACATTATAGGGTTTAGTGTGGAAGTTCACACATCTAAACTGGCCAAATATTACTTAGTGAAGTATTTTCATAATAATACCCTAGAGCAGAATATCACCTCCTTGAAGCTAGCAGAGTGTTATAATTCCTGGGTTTATGCTATTTTGTGTTAGTGTTAATAGTCCAGATTGGAAAAGGGTCAGTGGTCTGATACAATTACATATGCATCCTATGGGTGGTATGGAAAATAGGAGACTAGTTGGAGAAGATAGCTTAGTCTGACTATTTTGGATTTCCTAATGACTCTACAATTTCATGTGCTTGATCTGATCAGCAGTCCCAAATTTCTTTTGGAAGAAAATTTATTTTCTTACACTAAGCATCAACTACTTTTAGGTGGTACTACAAAGCTTTCCCTTTTTAATATAATGTACAAATTCAAGGAAGCCCAATGCTAGTAGATATAATAGAGAAGGGTAATGTGAGCTGAAATTACAAAGGCTAGATTTTGATCTTGCTGCTGTTTTGGAAGAATCTTGATTTGATTTTCTTTAAAATGCTATTCTTAAAAAAATGAATACCCTAAATTTATTTTTTTAATATATAATCTATTCTTCAGATGATGATCTGTTGTGACTAGTATACTTACTTATGAAGCTACTTATCCGTAGAGTAAGAGTGGTAAGTTGTCTAATACTGTTTCCGTTAGCAAATAAAGGGGATGGGAACAACATGAATCTGCTTTATCTGACATAGAACAGTACTGATGAAGTCTCTGGATGTTAGTATGGGAGACCACATGTTGTCACAGCCACAGCACATTTATGATTTATATGTTTAAGTATTCAGTAATCCTGTTTTATTACAAACACCCCATGCATTATAAATATCTTCTTTTCTTTTTTTTTTTTTTTTTCAGACCAATTAGATACTCAGAAATCATTCATTTTGGTGAGAAGGAGCAGATAAGTAAAAAGATAGGCAAAAGACAAGCTTTTCTTGCTGATTAGTGACATGGATTTTAATTCCCATTGAGGACCCTGTAAGCACTCACTTCCATTTGCTTCTCTATCTTTCATGGCGTAGATTTTTTTTCTCTGTTCTCTAAAAGAAATTTCTGCAAATCAGCAGAACACCAGGTTGCTTTGGGACATAAGACAGATAGGAATTTAACAAAGTTGATGACTGAATCATAAATGTGCTAGGGCTGTCTGGGTTTCTCTGAGTTAGTTCCTTGGTAATCCTGTGAATAAATTCTTACCAGCAGGAGCATCAGATGTCTCCAACATGTATAGGCAGCCTGCAGAATTTTGAGACTTAACAGCAAAGCCTTTGGTATACTAATGACGATTGTGAGTGGCCATTTGGTACACATCTCTTATTTGCAAGGCCATCATTTTAAAATAACATAAAAAATAGCATAACATTTTATTCAAATCGTGTGAGATAAGGTAAAAGTTGATTGTTCATGTTGTGCAGGCTAAAAGGGAAAAGCTTTTATTTTTTCTATGGACCCTTTCCTCCAAATGATCACAGAAAATGTAAAAGGGAGAAGTAATGCTTAATCACCACTCTTGATGGTTTTATTCTCGCTACTGTAACTACTTCAGGAATATTCTGGAAATAATTTTAAAATGTATACCTCCTATTTTGTTTCATTCACTTCTAAACTGAGTTATGGATTAATTTTAAACTCTACTTTTTATTCCATTCCTAAGTGGTATGGGGAGATACACCTATGGCCTTCTGCAGAAGGGTATTATTAATTCTGAACATCTCTTGGTGGAGTTAAAGAAAATTCTTAGGTATGCCGAATATTTTGGTTGATGCTTGGAAACAGGCTGAAAAAAAGCAGGAGACAACCTGGTGCTGTTGGACGGTCTGCATTTCTGAAGCACTGGGTACGACACTGGGGCTGTGCTGCCTTTGCCAGCACAGATCCTATCTTTCAACCTTATGCTCCTTGAAGACATTTCCCTGTTCTGTGGTTTATCCCATGTCAGGCTAATAGTATATCAGCAAGATCACCCGTGTCTTGATCATAAAGGGGGAAAAGAAAAGTGGTTGTGAGGAAGGAAAGAAACAAAGAGGACATGATTTCTTCCACTTTAAGAAATGTCCAGGTGACTTTAATGTCCTGTGGGAAGATGTGTAGATTCTTTCACACACACTCCCTTCTCCTTCCCCCCAAAAAAGAATTTGTTTGATTAATGTGCTGCATTACCATGAAATACTGAAATATCAGGCCGTAAGGATGGCATTGTGACTGAAATTGTTAGTTCCAGTTTTAATTTGGGGGACAGTGCTTTGATAAGATTTCTAGCTCTTCAGTAAGAATGTCCCTTGTGCCGGTGGAGAAATAATACATTGAAGTTGGCGCCCCTTAAAAGTAGTAGAATTTTTTTTCCCAGTATAAGAATAAAGTCGAGAAAATTGGCTTCAAAACACATTCCTAATGCCTAAGCCATTCTCTGGAATATACAAGTATTCAGACCAAGGAGGGGAGAAATGGAGAGTAGATGAAGAGATTATTTTTAAAAAGTATTATTTTTTTAAGGTCGACTCTTACTGTGACACAGCTTAGCTGTGCAACCCTCTAGAAGTTTTATCACCTATGACAATATTTGAGCTTACTCATAATCAATATTCACAGCCAACCATTAGTTTACTTAAGTATCCAATAATTTTAAATGTCAGACAAATTTGTTCTTTATCTAGTATGCATGATAAGAAAATATTGTTTACAGACTCCGTTCAAAGCTAGTTGGATCACTTGGCTTATTATAGAACATACTTCACTGTACAGTACAGAAAGCCTGGCTAGGAGGATCAACCCTTTAGATGAACTTACGTCCAAGTATTGATGGCAGTAACATGCCTTCAAATAGCTGTTTGAAATATGAAAGGTTATACTTCCACAGAGGTCTCTAAAATTGAAAATACAAGAAAGATGTCATCTGACTGCCATGTTTCTGTATAATGACTTTTTCACACTCTCTCTGCAGCTTCCAGATTAGGCCTCAGCTAAGCAAAAAAACCTTTTTGCTAGCACCTGACTTCCTATACATGATAATTCTGATATTTTTTTGTGTGGGTGAGGTGGGTTTTTTGTTTATGTTGTCTGTGATGGTGTTCTGGTTTGTGTTTTGGAGGGAGAGGGTGTTTGTGGTTTGTTGCTGGTTAGGGATTTTTGTATTGTTTTTTGCCCCCCACTTTTGTTTTTTTTAAAGGGATGGGGTTTAAAACATAATGAAATTTTTTCTGAAAACCATCTGTTACCACTTGCATGACCTATGCTGAAAAACAAGCATGTGGCTGATCCTTATAATGAGCCTTAATATAGCTGTGCATCTTCAGCAAAACATAGCTAGGAGGTTTCTTTCCTGTAGTGGAAGAAAACACTGAATGCTACTACTATTTTGTTTTACTTAAAGTGGAGTAAAGGATTAGATCAATTTGGCAGCCATGCTAAGGATTTTCTGTGTGTTGTGGTAACAACTTAAAAATTCAGGCTGTAAAATATCATTAAAATTCGGATTAATCAGGATTAACGCCCATTGGGGGGTGGGGAATGCATTATTAGGTCTCCTTGTCTCCTTCACAGATTTCAGAGCTGTGTTTCACTTGGAAATAAATACTACATGGATTCCTGTAAGTTTCAATAAATGTACTATTATTGATCAAATATAGACATCCTCTTTACAAGAAAAGCATTTAAAACAAGCTTATATTTACCAAAGCAGTACATCCTTGGGTTATTTTGGGTTTGTTTTTAATTTGCTTGTCCCCTGACCCTCTTGCTTATTTCCTCTGGCAACAGCTATTCCTAGCCTAGAAATATGCTCTGAGCACAGAGGAACTCTGCTGCTAACTATGATTTCAGGAGTGTAAATATATGATAATAAATAGCCTAAAGTCCAGAAAGACTAGATGTTAAGCTTTTTTCTCATGGCCAGTAGTAACAGCAGTTTGATATAATATATACAAACTAGAGGAATATTTTTTTCGGTAAATATTCTTTTTTGCTTTTCCTCTTTCCTAGTGACACAGTTGGAAGCAGGAAACTCTTTCCGAGTTTTGAGCTGCAGTAGTCCAAAGGATATCCTTGTCTCTCTCCACCTCTATAAATACAGTAGAAGAACTTTTACCCTGCCTCTAAAAATCAGTGTGTGTAACTTCTAGGTTGTTTACAAGAAGAGTCAGAGCTATTTGGTTTGTTTGCAGCTAATGAGAATTGAGGAATTATGTACCCAATGTTACTCTGTGATGTTTTTGACAATTAGATTCCTTGCCAACCACACACACACACACAAATTCTGGCATCTAATTATTTACTTCAGTTATATAATTATATGTTGTATATATATAATCAATATATATATTGATAGGACAAGCTGAAATTCCTGAATTGTTCAGTAAAGTGCAGTGAAGTGCCTTTACAATAGCCTAATTTTGGGTTATGATTTCGAGGGTTTTGTGAGAAACTTATTTCTAGAACATTTGCTTAATCACTCAAGCCAGTTTGCTACAAGCCTTCACCAAAGTTAGCGGAAATGTGTGGTTTCAAGGAGGAGATTTATCAGCTTGTGTGTAGCTGCCTGAATATCAGGTTCCCGATCCCTACAGGAAAAAGTTGGAATGGTCAGACAGGAATCACAAGAATGAGAAGAGGATGTGAAACTTCATAATAAAACTCAGAAAGTTCAATCCACTTAGTTTATAATCTGTAGGCTAAAGGTAGTATTTCCCAACCTATAACAAGTAGGGTCCTGATAACAGACAACTCTCCTATTGACTAATTAGTAGTAGAACAAAGTTCCATCTCTCCAGTTAGAAGCTAAGCAAATTCTCATACAAACAAGGTGCAGATTATGCAGAAATGGCAGTAATTAATTTTTATGCCTGTTTTAGTAATGACCTTGTAGCTTTTCCATTACCAGAAATCCATTAGTCAAAGTTGGATATATTTTTTCTGAATTATTTATATTTTACTTCTATTAAAGACAATTCAGGAAATTCCTGAATTTCTCTTAATAGTTTCTTTTATGCAGGAGATCAGGCTGTTGGAGCATCAGTGGAATCCCACATTACTAATCAGTGTTCTGCTCCTTTGGCAAGATTTAGTGTGTGAAAGCCTGGCTATGTGAGTTCAGTGGAAATGCTGTCTCTAATCTCAACTATACTACAACTTTGAAATATTTTATTTGCCTGGGGGATCTAAATATCCAGTAGTAATTCTGGATTATGAATTGGGATTATGAATTATTACTTTTTAAATAATGCTATAGTCAGGAGATGAAAGTTTCCTCTGCAAACAGGGGAGCAGGAGGCTGCATCCAGCCATGCTGCTGGCCATGGTTCACGAGCTATACATGATCCAGAACATCCATTCAGTGTGTTTGAGACAGGAAGTGTGGATGGCAGCATCAGCAGATGGAGATGACTGATTTTTACAGTTTCTCTGGAAATTCAAGGCCTGTCTGCGACCTCAACATATCAGCAGTTTCCAAGCACCATGATGCTGAGGACATCATGGGATGGAAATTTCTGCAGTCAAATTTTCCATCACTCTTCCTGTTGAGGAGTGACTGTACATTTCCAGTCAGCATATCGAGGCTGGGTCCATCAGCACTGCATAACTGCTGTCCATGGAGGAAACAGGCTCACGCTGGTACTCTGCTGCTGTATGGCCACCTGCTGAGATAAGAGGGAGAAAGAAATCTCTGAATCATGGATCACTAATTTAGGCCATGGACTTTGACTTTCCTACCTGTAGGAAAGGTTGATTTCACTTACTTTTGTCATCAAGATTGAGCTAAAGACAATTAGAGAAGGAGAGATGAGAAATTCCTCGTGCAGCCTCTTGTACAAAGGGATCTAAGAGAGAAAGCATGAAAGGAGCAAGGAAATATATTAATGCATTAATAAGGAATTTGTGTTCACATACAGACCAGTAATCATCTAAACAAAACAAAACCATGCAAAGAAATAACATGTAATCACATTCTTTAACCTTTAACTGTTCCCTCCCTGTTTTCTACCTCCTCCCCAGACATGCAGGAGGAGTGTAAAAGCTTCCACCCACCCCTTCTTTAAACACCCACAGGCAGATACATACACTCACTGAATTTTCGCCAAGGACTAAGAATATTTTTACCACTTCTTCGTCTGGGAAAGAAGGCAGTGATCTTTCCAAAGATGCATGTTAGTAGCCTCTTTCCATTGGGACTGCACTGCTTCACAATCTGCCTGGCTGTCCCTAAATATCCCAGTCAGATGCCTGTTTTTGCTTCACTTGGTACTTTCACCAGGGAGATTTTACCTCACCATGCAGTTGCAAGGCAGGAGAAGAAAGAGCTGGGAACCCTCACAGGGATGGTGGATGAGAGTCACCTACATCCTTTTTCCCCCCTGTTTTTCTTTTTTCTTTTCTTCCTCTCCCCCCACCCTTGCCAGAGATAAGGAAGTTCTTTGGGGTCCTTTGTTCTCAGCTTCAGAGCAGGTTATGTGAAACTGATCCTACACTGCTTTGCAGAAACTGCACCTGTTGAAGAGCACCACCTCTGTTTGGGGTCCCTTGTGCCAGGCAGTGTATAAAGGCCTATTAAAGAATGGCTTTGCCTAAGGAGATTTAATTTAAAAAAGTCAAATGGAAAAATAATGGAAAAAAGGAAAACTGAGACACATAGTATGACCTACCCCTGTTCACACTGGGAAACTGATTCAGCCTAGTGGCTTCTCTAAAACATTGTCATTATTATTGGCTAAGAAATAAAGCAGAAGCTTGCTTCAGAAAAGGTGCTATGTCAGGTATCAAAAAGGTCTGGTAGCTACTGCTTCTGGTAGGTACACCAAGAATTGTAGATAATATTGCAGGAGATTTAGGAGCACCTTTAAGCAATGTATTTCTATCCTCTTCACCTAAACACTAAGATGTTTAGGCTCTGCAATGCTATTAGAGTGGCAAACTTCATGTAGTAAAATCTATGGTGCCAAGGAGTCATCCCAGTTCCCTGAACATGGCTTTGTAGCCCAAAATCAGGTCAAATGGAAAAGACTAATATGAGTGATGTACCATAAAACCAGCTGATCAAAAAGACTGAAAAAAGCTGGGTGTTAACTTTTCCCTGGTATTTTGTACCCGTTTTGCCTAGATCTGGAATCAGGTTCTTAAACCATGCAAAAAAACCCCCAACCGACCAACCAAAAAAACCCAAACCAGCATCTGTTTCCAAAGACAAAACCACAAATTATAAATAGAAGGTGTAAACTGGCATAGCACAGTTGTGACATTCTCATCATTTATTCTAGTTGTTAAAGCAACTCATTTTGGATGCAGAATGCTTTTTCTCTGCCTGAGGAAACAAAAACTCACCTTGCACTGCATAGTTTGGCTGTTTGGTTATATGGGAAATGAAGACAGCTTCTTGTGTTGAGAGTTTGCTGGGAGTAAAGAGCTCGGTTTGACTGGGCTAAAGTCAGAAGAGCAAGCCAGTATTCATTTCTGCCCCTTAAGCTGAAGATAGAGCCTGGGAATAGTGAGACCTATATCAAAGGGGGCTGGGAGATGGTAGTTTGCTTTGTTTCCAGACTGTTGAATATAAAACTTTTCTGATAATATGTATACAACTTCCTCCTAGTCCTCTTCCTTCTTGCAGCAGAAGTAGCTGTATCCCAAGCAAAAACAATGTTTCATCCTGTCGGACTTGGGTGGAAAGGGGAGGGGAGGATAAAACATGAAAACAATTAAAAATGTTTATTTTTAATAGTGTCTGGCAGTAGTCAGAGATTTTAAAACTATAAATAAACGAAGGTCATAGTCAACGATGAGAAACATATGCCATACACATGGTTTTGGAAATGTAGATTAAGAAAACAGATAATGAATAGTATTATGTAGATGGCTCTTTACAGGAGACTCATCAAAACCACCATTACAATGTTCAATAGTATCAGAAAGCAGCTGTGCCCCTTGGCCCAGTGAGGAATGTAAAGTTGAGGTGCCTGTGTTCTGTTCCTTGCGTTACCAGTGTCCT
>NW_009929809.1:0-8113 GCF_000696875.1 Nestor notabilis | reverse complement strand
TTCCCTTTCTTTTGCTTTGGGGACAAGACTTGCCATGGTGGGAGAAGGCACATGTACAGCTCAGTGAGCCCAGATATTTGCACCAGCCTGTAGCTGCTTCTGTAACAAGAGCAGGATTTAAAAATCTACTCATTTGTGGAAAATGAGAAGGTATGTTCAGCGACTAACAAATGCCAAAGCTCTGGCAAAGAGGACAAAACTGAAATTTGTGGTGTTTGAAAGAAGATGAGGACAACTTAAGGATCAACCCAGACTGGGAAGCTGATACAAACCACAGTGCGTGGTCCGCAGTCCCCCTCTGTTGCTGGGGATGGGTGCAGGATTACGGCTCCAATTATCTGAGCTATTTATGTGCACTTGCTTTTGGCAATCTTGCTTTGGAATGCTGTTCGTAAAAGGTTTCATACTTTTCTATTAAGCTTCTTAAAGGGCTATTATGCATTCACAAAAATCCATATCCATTTGGTAAGGAATGTTTCCTGACTCAATTAACACCGTATGCATACCAATTGCTGCCATTCTGGAGTGTGATTCAGTATTCCAAATGTGCTTGCATATTAAGAGAGGAGGTTAGGAAACAGTGGGAAAATGGTACATTTTACAAGAAAAGAATAATAGCTTTCTAGTAATTCTCAGGAGCTAGAAGTCTTCATTTAAAAAGCAGCCCTCATCAGCTTGTTTTGTGGTAGGTTTAGTGTCTGATACTAGTTAATACCTGTATGACACACAGCTATACGAATGAGAAACAAATTCAGTGATCTTTGCCAGTTATTTTATTTTCCTGAATATTAGCATAGCATATTTCTGGATTTTTAATCACAGATGTTTAAACTGGTTCTAATAGTCTTTATCACACCATTTTAGAGAGCTTTAGGAGTACTTTTTAAAAGAATTTTTTTTACAGTAGGCTTTTTGGATATTAGCATTTCTGAGTTTTAAGGCAACAGCTACGTTCTCAGCCTCTAGTCTCGATACTATAATATTCAGATGTAGGTGGGACCCTTTAAAAAGCAATAATGTTTTCATGAATCATCTGTGCTATGCTTAACAGCAATTAAGATTTACAAATACATATGCTTTTTATTTTCCATGCCTGTAATACCACTACTTTTCGGTGTTGTTTTTTTTTTTCTTTTCTTTTTTTTTGGTTTATATTTGCTGCCATTGCTGTATCTAGTACTGTAGTTATACAGTACTTTGATTTCTTATAACACCAGAGGTTTTCCTTTCTAAAAGTACCAAAGACAAATGATATAAAATGGTGTAACATTTCTTAAAAAGCATGATAGAGACTAAAATATTATGGATGGGATGAATTATTCTTGATGTTTTTGCATAAGGAGACCAAGGCAACACTCCAGTTCTCCAGGACTGTACAGAAAGTATAAAATAAACTCAAGAATTACTGACAAATCTGAAAGACATTGGAAATACAGGGAAGAAAGCATCTTCCTGATAGAAGAGGTCAGTTTATAGACCATCTTTAGTTGAGGAAGACTGGAACTCTCCAAAGGAACTTGAAAGAACTAACATGGAATTGTGATTGACACAATTTCAAGTGGTGTGAAGTGGGAAATGAAAAGAAAATTGGAATATGCAGACAGAAAATATTAGATGAGCTTTCTGCTTGTAAGGCAACTGGGACAGAAATTTGTTTTGACAGAAGGAATTTAGAGAAAGATGTAAGTGTATCAGAATTTAGTTAGAGTGAGCTATTACTCATATTAGCAGAAATATTGCACAGCTGTTAGTGGCAATTGGATTTGTTGGCTTTACATGTTAGTACTTCGATCAATGGACGTTCTAACTTGGCCACAAAATACAAATCTACTTAAACTCCACAAAATCAGTTCAAGCCATGGTATACTTTATTTTTTAAAAACTCTGTTCAAGTATAAATAAAAGTTCTCATTTAGTCTTTGTAATTTATTTTCCCTGTGTTTTCAATTGGCCATTTAAAAATGAGTACGTTATTAGAACCACTAGCTATGCATGAGATTTTCTTTATCATACTACTGCTCTCATTCAGATAGATTTCCACATAACTGAATGACAGGGATAAAATGTAACATGCAATGCAACATTTGTCTATCTTAAGCATCTTTTGTATAATGAGATTCTTACTTTAATCCCTGTCTTTCACATTATAAATCGTTATTTTACTTTTTCTGTTGCAAGCGAATAGAACAGCAAGTAGTGAAATATGGGTTAGGTTAATATGTCATTTTAATTCACTGGATGAACAGTAGCAAGTAACCCAGAAATTTGTTGAATATCCTTGCCATTAAGTTAAGAAGAAAAATAATAGAGTAATAACCACTTTTATTTTGCACCATTCATATATTTTCACAAGATGTTACGGTCATACAAAAAAGACATGGGTAAACTGGCTCTAATATGTTGGAGCGTCAGTGAGATTGCTGTGGCGCTAGAGCACCTGACATGCAAAGGAGAGAGCAGCATTTTGTTCTGCCTGAAGAAGAGGGGGCAAAAGGAGGATCTTCATGCTGTCTTCAATTATCTAATGGGTAGTTGAAGAGTACATAGCAGATAGGCTTTTTTTCCAGAGATACACAGAAAAAGAAAAAGAGGGAATAGATACAATCTGCAGCAAGGGAACTTATTTTAAGAGCTAAGGAAAGAAAATTCTTCATAGCAAGGATAGCCAAACACTGGCGCGGGGCTCAGAGACTGTGAAATCCTCATCTGTGCAGTGGTTCAAAATGTCACTGGTCAAGCCCTGAGCAACCAAATGTACTTTTGAAGCTGGAGCTATTTTATCAGGGACCTTAGATCAGGTGATATCCTGGCATTCCATTCTGGTATTCTCTGACTGTGCTTCAAACCCAAACTCCATTAACAACTACTATAAAGCATATTTAAAGTCCATTAATGAAGTTGCATAAATAGGTGTTGCTTTTGCTATTTATGTCTATGACCTTTATCATCTTCCTGACCTTAGAATATCTACCCAATTACCATTTTATATCTTTTCTGAGATGAACTGAATACCTAACCTGCCACCTCTAGAAGTACAAAAGAGGGTATTCGGAGGTCTTCACAATTCAGGAAGATGTGGAAAAGGCTCATTTGACCTTTTTTATGCAGGGAGATGACATGGAGAAAAAGCATTTTTGTATGACAGAAAAATAAAAACTCGGAATAGCTCTTTATCCAAAGAATATTTGGTCTTCAGAGTTCTAGGTTTCTTCTGTAGTTTTCTCCCCCTTTTCTCTGGTTCAAGGCATGCTGGTAAGTCAGTGAGAATTTTCATGTGTCTTCAGAATGAACAATACTGAGAAGCACTGGCATCTGTACATCAACATCCAAAAATACATTCTCCCAGTGCATCACAAAACCATGTGTGAGAGAAAGAGGATGGCTCTCTGCAGGAATAGTTACCCTGGCCTGTGGGACAGACGGCAGCTGCCGTCCTCTCTGTACTTTCTGTTCTGCCTTCTGCAGGACAGTATTTCAATTTTCAGTGCAGTTTTTCAGTCTGAACTTTGCCCTGTGTAAGACCTCAGAAGGTACAAAGCTAAAAAAAGTTGCTTCTCCTTTGGCTGACCACGCAGAAGTGTTATTCTTCTGCTACTACGCAAGTAAATAAAACAGCATGAAGGGACAAAGGCTAGAACATTAAAAAGTATATGACATTAATAGCATTTCTGAACAATTTCTATCTATTCTCTGAGGCAGCTGAGGGACTTGGTAACAGATGGAGTGGCATTTGGTGGTCATCAGAAACTTACACTGACATACACTCCCATGTAAGTATAAATTTTTTGGGGGAGAGGAATTTATATTATTTGGCAATAACTTTGAAGTATTCATTAAAAAAAACAAAACAAAACAACCTGGCTCAGCATTGAGAAACAGCTAATACTCTAGGTTTTTCCTCAAATATTATTTATTTCACTGTTGATAGTTTTGTGATAATTATTCCACTTCCCACTGATCGCTGCTTGTTATTTATATATCACTTCAGAGCTACATTCTTGGTTTCTAACAGAACTTTGCATTGGCCTCTGCTCTGCTACAGAATAAAGCCACAGGCTTTTTGTAAGAAGTCTGTAACTTCAAGAACCTCCTTATTTCAATGAAAAGTTCAATGCAACTTTTTAGAAACCTGTCTGCAGGTTTCTAAAGGACAGAAGTGTTCAAAACCATATTGATTCCAGACACAATACTATAGTTTGAAGTACGAATGTGAAGCAAAATGTCAGTGGAGAGAAAACAATGCAATGATATTTGAGGGTTTCTTACATAACAATTGTTTAGCATAAAACCAGAGGTGTTTCTGATTATGCTGATGCAGAACAGCAGAAATGGAAATCCTGTTTTGTCAGTATTTTGTAACACAGCATTGTTCCCCCAGTACATGATTCCCTGCTCTGATTACTCCAGTTCTGAATGACTCAGTTTCCGCATTTCCTTAAAAGATTACTTAGTCTGTTAAATAGGTTCAGGATCATTTTGCTGAGAGCCTGTTTCCGCAGTTTTATCCTATTAATTCTAGTGATTGGCAACAACTCTGAACAACTTTGCTTTTATTGTTTCATTATCTTTGTTTTGATATCGTCAGTGCCTTATATGAGCTCTTTATGGACCAGGACTATCCCACCTCTAATGCTGACATATTAGTTCATTATGTGTGAAGCTAAAACTTATTGGGTCTTTTCTACATAAATGTTGTACTGTGTATTTTCATCTATTCTATTTTTTTCCTCTATCACCTTTCAAATAATGTCTTTTCACAGAATTCCAAGTGTCTCCGTGGATATCTGCCCTGGATTGATTTTTTTTCCCAGCTACTTTACCTATCCTTTTTCTAGGCCAAAACTCTTCTTGTTTTTTAACACTTTTATTGCCAAGGCTCACAGACACATGGTGCTATGCTAATGTGACAAGTAGCACGCAATACAGTCATGATGGGATAACAGAGCTGGGATACCAAATGCTGGAGGAAATGGGGTGAATGATTCATTGTTTCACTACTGTCAATAAAGGGTCAATGTTCAAGGAATTGGTGGAGTGCTGATAAAGTGCCAACTTCTGGATAAGAAATGAAACAAAACCCTGACCAAAATCTGTTTGTGGTTATTAAAGTTTCCATGGCTCTGTTCCAATACTAATATACAATTTTGAAAACTTGACAAAATTCAAATTGACTTATATACTCCCCCCCCCCCCCCCCCCCATATTTCCTATTATTGTATAACACATTCTTGTTACTTAATTGCTGTGTAATGTCCTGTGATGTTAAGTAGGCACTGCTGCTGTTTTGTGCTTGGGAACATGATCTAAATGTAATGATACGTTGTGTCATGTTAACGAATTACCTGTATCTCTAACCTCTGATTCATTTTAACATCTTTCATATTCATTCAGGCTAATATCATTTTAGGGTTATCTTCCTAAATTTATTCACATTCCTTTTTAACACTTACACACTCAGCCACAGGATAAAATTTCCCTCACAACTACTGTTGTAACATCATGGTATATGCATACATAGACAGACCTACTAAAAGTCTTTAAGACTTTTGATACGCAGAAATAAAAGTACAAAGAAAATAGTCACATACAGTCATTTTCTTACTTCTCTGGTCTAGGAAAATTTAACCATTGCTTCTATGATTTAATAAAATAATCAAAGCAAGTTTTAAACTGTAAATAAGTTATTAAAATTAGAAAATATTCCATGTTTCAAGTTGATCTCTGGTCTTGCTTCTGTCTGCCAGGAAGTTCATCTGAGCATTCTAGGATTCCTTAAGTGTTTCTTAAGTTCTCCTGGTTGGCTTTGCAGAGAAAAGGAGACCACCACACATAGCAATCTGGTTGCTGACCAAATCAAGAGAGAAAACTGTAAGGAGAGATATCCCAAAGTGTGTTTGCAATAACCTTGGGCTAGATTTAAAAAGATTTAAGAGAAATTGAAGGGTACAAGGTCAACTATAAACTAGAAAAATCCTCACTCAGTTCTATTTAACAGCACAGTCACTTAAATTCTCCAAGTATCTTTGATTTCAATATACAGTGTAAACTCATAATTCTCTTTTTGCATACACTAAAACTCAGATAAGGAGCTCATGCCCCATCATACGCTATCTGCTGTGCAAGCATCCAAACATACCCAAGCTATGGGCACACAGTTTGGCTAAAACTGGCAGGTCTGGAACACAAGCATAGTGCAATGTTAGCTGCTTTTCAGTTTGCAGCTTCCATTTTACAAAGGAATCTGGGATTATATCACCTTCCCAAGACACAGGAAAATCAGCTGTTTGTATATCATGAGCAGGGTTGAAGCTGCATTTTCCAAAGTCTGGGAAAATGGTTACTTACTGCCTGAACTAAATGTTCTGCTGTGCTGGTTGGTGACAACTGAAGCAACACTCTGAGCTCTTTAGGTGCTCGGGTCCTTCTTTCAATTAGATCTGATTAGACTGTGAGATCTCAGGGTTGGAGCCATCATTTGTGCTTTTCATTCCCTGTCTAAATTTTGTTTCCTTCATATTTGAAGTTGACAGTGAGAGGGGGAAGGTGACCAAGATCTGTAACTTGTATTAAAATGAGGTAAGAAAAGAAAAAAGTAATCAGATACATTGGGAAGTGGAGAGGAAAGTCCCATTATATTTCACCTCTAATGTTTTCTGCCTTTACTGTAGGATTTGATAGATTGCTTCAATGTGGCTATAAACCTTCTTGGTCCTTAATAAAATGATATTCTTAAAAAACTTTCAGGATCAGTGAGTTAGAAAAAAATGCTAAAATTCTGTGTTTAGGGCTGAGTTCGACTGAAAAATTCCATTCCTTCTCAACAAGGTTAACACAATAAAATCTATGCTATGTCCCAATAAACATATATTCTCCACTTGTGCTTTAACAAATGTTATGATTGAGACAGAATTTTTCAAAGGTAAATAAACATTTGCATAGGGTTTCTTTATGATAAAGACCAACATGCAGCTATTACAGTGTTGAGTGGTCTCCTGTAACACAGTCCACTTTGCTTTCTGCCAGTAAGCCTTACACAGCTTTGCTTTTAAAAATAAAAGAACAGAGGTTGTAATATTTATAATTCTTTAAATCAACAACTGTTCAGAAAAAGATTGTTCCTGAGAAAGTTCCTATTAGCCTGGAATCTCACAAGGGCACTAACCCTTCTATCGCTTATTAATAAACTTAGTGCCTAAAGGCTCCAATTCAATATTAGAACACAGTGATAACAGGCATCGTAAATGTGCAAGACAAATCTTCCTTAAGGGACTATAATGCAATATTGTTTTAAAAAAACATAGTAATTTCTTAAAACAGCTTTACAGCCATGGCAGACTATTAGTAACTTTGGCCTAGATCCTGCAACGAAAATGTGCGCTATGAGTCTCCACGGAGTAAGAGAAGGCAAGGAACATGCTCTCTCTGTCCATTAAAAATGGAAATCCCTGTTACAAAATGGATTTTTGTTCACTTTCTGTAAAGTGCACCACAGGGTAACTTACAGTTGAAACTGAAAACCTATCGTAAGTTACTCATCACAAAATACTACTGAGAATGTTCCAAAGCTGGAGTGGCAAAGTGAACAAATACAAGTAGAAAAGAAAGAAATTTGCCTGTTGACCTGGATGATGAAACAGCCTTCACTACTGATCAAACCTTTGATTTAGGTCATGTCCACAGCACTATCTGATGTGTCTGAAGGAAGCTAACTGCATGGACCGTCCTGGGTGCCAATCGCAGCTTCGTGTGTAGCTGGCTGGATGACAGTCCTGCCTCTTGGTCTATGCTGACCTTTGGCCATAGTCTGAAACCCCTTTCCCACCACCATAGGTATGAACAACACTTAGCACACGCATTTCTCGAGAGCGCTAGTAAAGATGGCTATTTCCAAAACTAGGTTCCCCCATATTTTTAAGAGCTTGTGATTTTCCAGCCTATGCCCAGGTTGGTCGCGCCTGCTGCAGCTCGTCCTTGGCGCACCGGTCTATTTTCCCCCCCAGTTACCGGACAACCAACGCGGGCTCAAAGCGCAGGTAGCACTCGCGCAGTGAACTCCCCGGGGCTGCCGGTGGGGCGCAGGGGCGGCCCCGGGTCCTGGTGGGGGGCGCACCCG
>NW_009929808.1:71534-89980 GCF_000696875.1 Nestor notabilis | reverse complement strand
TGGACAGTGGCCGAGCAACTTCATTTGCCAATGTCTTTGTTGAAAGTCTGCAAGGACTTGCTAATTGCAGACACACAAGATCAATTCGGTTACCTTTAGGCTGGGGCAGAGTTGCAGGCAGTGCTTTTTCCGCTCAGATAAGGAAAATACATCAGAGCGGGTGTCTGTGATCGGACCATGCCATGACTAACCAAACTGTATTCTTGGGGCCCCTCTTATCTTGTTTGGGCTGAACATGGAGACACAGCATCCTGCAGGCTGGGCTGGCTGGTCAGCCAGTGCTCCGAGGCAATCAGCCACCCCAGCAGCCCCTGGGACTGCAGGGGACAGCTAAGGACATGCAGCTAATGGGGTTTGGGGTGATGAAAGCACTGAGCAACTCAAAATGGGAATGGCAAATATCCACTCTCCCTATCTCCTCCCATCTGAGCCATACATAGATCCTCCAAGAGGAGCATCTGACAGCGCAGGGCATCTGAGCCACAGGCTCAGTGCACAGAAACAGACTGAATCCATCTCCTTTTGTTTTGTTTTTCAGTGGGTAACTCGTGGTTTCTGGCCCAAATTCATTTTCGTCAGAGCACATTGAGGTCATGAAGTCACAGCTCCCATAAACCAACAGGAGCTGAACAAATTAATCCAGAAACAGGAGGTCTTCAGCTAGTTGGGCAATTTTTATATCTTAGAAGATTGGTCCAAGGGTTGAAATGCTGCCAGCCTGGAGAATAAACATCACTTCAAGGAGTGATACTGTGCATTTTCATTTTGTAACAAGGAAGCGTTTTGGATCTTTGCAGCTCAAAAAAAGAGGAAGGTGAGAGAGAGAGAGAGAGATTAGATTTGTTTGCACAAGGCTGGGGTGGGCCCTGCTTTGACCCCTGATTCTTCCATACATTTCATATATGGTTGTAGATGTATTTCTGACAGCCAGACCCACCAAGAGGTGAGACCTCCTCAGCCCTACTGACTGCTGTATCTGGGATCAGATAGGTAACTTTTAAGCATGTGTGACTTCTTTAATGACACCAGTAAGTTCAAAATCAGGTATTACTGGCTCCACCTCTGCTAGAAAGCTAAGGAATGCATGCCACGAAGCTGGTGGGACATTGGTTTTGGCTCAGAACAAACTGCAGGCAGCACTGCCCTTCTCAAAAGCAGCTCAGATCTGAGCTACCTGTGGGATGCTCATGGCCTTCTGTTGCCTATTGCATATCCTTTCACAGCAGTGGTGATGTACGGAGTCTCTTATCACTTGTGAAATCAAAGCCTAAACAGATTCCAGCCAAGTTAATGTATTAGTAGGCAGCATTTTGTGTAAGTGGCAGAATAGTTTATGTAAATAAGTGAGAAGTTTTTACTGTTTCCTCCCCTTCTCCATGGAGAAAACAGAAGTTTCATCTACATTAAGAAGCTCATCTTGAAGGTCCAGGTTTTCAGGTTTAGGCCCCAAAATGTGATCACACATACTGTTAAATTGGCAGCACTGACACAGCATTGTTTAGGTCTGGGCCACCAGAACTGCCCTTGCAATTGCTAGGATCAGTTCAGGATTTAACAGGGAGCAGAGGCTATTCCCAGCTGGCTATTTGGATGTGACCAGCCTGACTGGAGATGTGGAGACGACTAAGGGGCAGACCACCTGCCTTAGGTCAGGGAACTGGTCCTGGCTATTTAAATTCACCAGTGAGGACATAGCCTAAAAATCTGTGTTTCTGTCCTTGGAATAACTGCAGCCTGAGAGCATCCCTACAGCGCAAGTCACAGGCTCACATGAGGTATACTAGAAGAAAGCAATACCTTAGATCATAGGTAAGTAAAATAACATTAAATACAAGGTAGCACTCACTGTGAGCAGGAACTGCTTAATAGCATGGGTTACACTTTGGTTAACCACAATACTCCCATCTCCATGGAGTACATAATATTTTAGCTACCACATTTCTCCAAGGATCTCCAAATGATCCAGTAAGAGATCATTTCCTGCTACCAGTAAACCTGAAGTCTCAGCAGAGGGTGAAAGAGACCCTCGGTTCCCTGGCTGAGGGGTCAACGTCCCAGGGGCATCCCCATGTGCCACCAGCTCCTGGGAACGAGTGCCTGGGAAAATAGTCAGCTTTTTTTCCTCTAGCAAATTATAGCTCACATCCCCCCAGCTGGAAAGGACAGGTAGCTAAAAACCACAGCATGCTTTTGGCTGCCTGCATGCTCAGGGTAAGGCATTGATCTGGGCAGTGCCTCCCTCCTGGTTCATTGTGACCAAGTCACCCCTGCCCATCAGGTCCCACAACACATTTGGACCTTCTCTTGCCCATTGCACATGTCGTTCTCACCATCCTGGCGCAGTCACGATGGGCTGTGCCAGGCAGCAGCTCTGCCCCACCGCTGTGTCCCTGACACCAATGGGGCAAACCAGGGCACATGGGTGCAGAGCTTCAGCCTGGCCTGGGCTCCCAGGCTGCTTGAGAAACATATCCGACTCAGTCCTCCTCCCGTGCTTCCTCTGTTTTGACAGCTTCACAGGTCTATTTCTGCTGCAGACCGGGGATGCTCCTGGATTTTTGGCAGCTTTTCAGGTGGAGGAGTTGTTTTACACCCAGCTTGAATGATGGGATGTGTGTACAGTACCAGGAAAATGTAAATTTTCATAAAAGCCTTACATAAGAAGACAAGGTTTCACAGCAACAGATATGGAAATGAGGCAGCCGGCTGCTGCCTGCTCCCCTTCTCTAGTTTCAGGAACCCTATTCCTTGCTTAGAAAAAAGAGTGATATTTTAGATTTACTTTAAACCAAAATAGACCCAGGATATAAGTGGGAGCATGGATTACTCCCAGTGTCCTTCAGGAAAAAAAATCCACAAGATTCCAGTAAGAAGCAGTGAGGCAGACCTTCAATTTCCAATAATAAACCTACAGTCCATATAAACATATGGTGCCATCGGGACAGAGATGCTGGGAAATATAAATCTTCAGTGGCAAGTCGACTTCATGTTTGGTATGTGCTTTGTCTCTATGAACACACCACATCCGTCCAAGGACCACCATAAATTTTATGAGTTTCACATTCTCTTGATCCCTTTTCTTACAAGTACCTGGAGGAATGCAGCTTTTACCCCAGTACATGCAGCACTGCTATTTATAACTCTGGACCTAGCTGGATGATTTTTTTTTTCCCTCTGAAATCTTGGAACAGTTCAACCAAATGAAAAACAAATCATCTTTCATTTCTTTTATTTAATACATTTAACTGCAAGGGCTGAGAATGTGGAAACAATCCCAATAATGTCATCTCAGATGGTGTTGAATTCTTGCAGACAATTGATTTGTGACAGAAGGACAGTGATTCAGTATCCATTGTACAATATACAGGCAGCCATAAAGAGCCTTGCCTAGCAGAAATTAATGCCTGCCTTTGGTCACTCTGAATAAATAACAGACAAGACCTGCAATGCCCTAAACTCTGCAGAAAGTCACACATGGTCTGGGACACAGCACTAGTGCCATGTCCACAGTGGAGCTGGGCAAAAGCAAGCATCTATAATTATCCCATCTCTCCACGCTCCCATGTTTTCACTTCATTCACCTGTTACATCTGTCACTAAACAAGAGAGTGGGCTCTTTGCAGAAGGAACCTTTGCTTTATTCCTGGCTTGTACAGAACTTGGCACTACAGGAGCCCAGCTCATCCCAGCCAGGGCTTGTTATGCAGCATTGCAATGCAAACAATAGCTGTATTTTGAGTTCTTGCCTCCCTTCCTCTTGCTTACATATGCATACACATACACACATATACCAAGGATCTCCAGGGCCCAATAACAGCCCCTCAGGAGGCTTGATTCTGACTTTACTTTTGCCAATTTTATAATGAGCAACAAAATTTGCCTTGCTGCTGATTTATACATGTACCAGAAATAGTTGCTGGACAGACACTGCTGAAACTAGGTGTATGTGATTATCCTTCCCAGGAGATGAAAAACAGAAACAGAAAACTCAGACACAGGCATAAGAGGCAGCAGAGTCAGGCACCTACAAAAGCAGACGTGGAGTGAGCTCTGTGCCAGCCTGACCTGCTCTCCATGCACTCCCAGGCACGGTTGGGCATGCACACATCATGATGTACTCTGGTCACACTGCTGCTCTTCCTGAATGTGCAAGGAGGCTGGGGAGAGCAAAGAGCTGCCACCCTCTATTGCCCTTTATTTCACTTCTGAGAGGGAAAGTGTGTTCACATCAGGTTTATTTTTGCAGCTGTGGGGATGTTTTCTTTTGCCCAGTGATATACTGTGATTCAGTCATGCCTGAAAGAAGTAAGGACCATGCTTGCCACAGGCTTCACTGGAGGCAGAGGGATGCAAACCAGCTGGGAATTGTTTAAAGAAAATAAGGGGAAAGACTACATCTTGGTAAGGTGAAAGCACTGGAAATTCAAACTGGGCTAGCCGAATCCAGATAGAGGAGGTAGAGCCTCTGGCTGTAGCCATGGGGCGTCCTGTGTGACAACAAAGACTTCCTACAGCCTGATCCTTAATCCCAGGTGCTTCTCACCTGGGAGATCATACACCTTCCTACCCTTGGGCAGAGTGAAAGGGCCCCAGCCACCCAAGGATGCACTACAAGATGTGAAGGGTGGTTTTACATGCTGTGAATGTGTCATGAGGTTGCGTGGAGGGTTTCACCCCCCAGCTGAGCCCATCTTCCCAGCTGCCAGACACAGACCCCACTGCAGCCATACCAGTAAGAAAGCAAGGTGTAGAGCACTAGTGAACCCAGACTGTCTCAGCACTGTTCCAGCTCCTCACCTTAGAGGAGACACGGCGTAGAAAGGTCCCACTTCAAAGCACGAAAAATCAGACAGCTACAGCCTGAGGGTCTCATCTTGGTGGCTTGGTACATGCTACCAAGGAGCAGGTCCCCAACACATCACAAGGGAAATTTTACCAAATTGACAAGTTAGGAGCAGATGGGATTTAATCCAATAAGAACTGAGGGATCCTAGCAGCCAGATTCCTAGTGCTGTAAGAATAGATGGGTTACACAGGTGGATATGTAAGATTTCTGGTTGAGAAAGAGGGGGTTGAGCAGAAATGAGATCACTGACATTGCTGTATCAGAGCATAAGATGGAATCTTTCTTCTTCCTTTCTCTTGCATGTGTATAGTTCTAGATAGCACATTTATCTGTAAGAATAAAATTCTGCTCAAGCTTCTTCTGCTTTGTCTATTTGCCAATCTAGGGAGAACAAATTAATTTTAAAAGTCCAAGAAGAACCTCCTTTATCAGCTAAAACATCCCCAGTGTTCTGAGATAAGGATTTATTTCAGCTGTTTCAAAACATTCTTCTGCTCCTCCTCAGCATGGGGGTTGCTGGACTCTGAGATTTGGTCATAAATTGTGCAAATGCTCCCAGCATTTTTAATTAAAGTAAAATTTGCATTTCAATGAAGGGGGTAATGGAGCCCTCCAGCAACACGAACAATTACATATTGACCTGACGAAATAGCAGCAGGATTGTTGCAGCAAGCATGTTTAGCTTAGTTTGTGATGGATTCAGAGCTGGGCGCCAGCTGTGGAGTCCCAGACCTGCCCAAAGTTAATGAGGAGAGGTGCAATGCCCTGGAGCAAATGCCAGGAGAAAGTGAAGCTCCAAGAGACCTGTTGATCTGGGCAGGTTACATCAGGTGTTAGCAGCTTCACCCACCTCTCGGTTAAGTTTGCTCAAGGAGCAGAGAGTGGAATGAGAAAGGAACTGAGCTCTCTTATCTTCCTTGTCCCCAGCACTGGGTCCTACATACTCTCTGGGAGACTCCAATAGTGGCCTTTCCCTAGCACTGGGAGTATGAAAGAAGATATTCTGCACTATTCCTTGCTTTTGCACTTTTGCTGCCCTAAATGGAGGCAAATGGCAATTTAGTTCAGCTTCTCAGTTCAAATCAGCATGAAATGTAGAAAATTATTTCCGCCACTTTTGCAATCCCTCCCTCCAGAAAAGCAATATTCACTTTTTCCAGGTAATGATAATCTGCATATCTGCATTTCTATGTGCAGGACCTGCTTGAAAATCTGCTGCACTTGGCACCACACCAAAAGGACAGTTGTTTGAGTGTTTTATGTACCGGGGAGCTTGCCTCAGCATGCATTCCTGAGAACGCGGCCAAGGCACTAGAAAATGTTTTGCATCCAGAAATTATTTCTAAAACATAGAGGAAGTTTAACATGACAGGAAACATTAAGACTTTCCAGCCTGTTGTACATAGAGAAACATAAAATAGTTTCTTAGCAGGTCTTGCTGGTTCACAAGGTATTTTATACATTTCCTCTGTCCAGATGCTTTACAGTAAGTAGCAAATGAATGGCCTGGGTTTTGGGGGTTGGGTTTTAGTTTGGTTTTTTGGTTGCGGTTTTTTGGGGATTTGTTTTTTTTTTTTTCATTTAGACAGGGACAAGTGAAATCTCAGTTGAGTTGAGAACTGATTTCAGATCATCTCAATCCAAATTTGGTCTTATTTCTGTGACCACTCTTTTTCTCCAGCACACCAAGCCCAATGAAAGCATGAGCTCTACTTATACCCAAGCCTTAGAAACAGAAGAGCAGATGTGGCATCAGCCCAAATGGCTCCAGCTCAATTTACTTGACTGTCCCTATTTGAAGTTAAACACTGGGAATCAGATCTCCCCAAACACTCATCCGTCTCCAGACCACTGACTATCAGAATAAAAGGGAAAAAGTGGCAAGGGCAATGGAATCAGGACATTTTATCTGCCCATCACAACAGGAAAGCTATTTAGTAAATCTTCTAAAATTATAACAGAGTGAGGTTTATACCATGACAACTGGAAGCAAGCGATTCAAGCAGATTTAGCCAACCACAGTAATATGGGTTTTCCTAGATTATCCTTTGAGAAGACCTTTATGTCCTGACTGCACTGCATTTGCTAAAAACTCATCTCCTCTTAGTCTAAATAGCAGCTTTCCTCTCCCCACCGTCTCATTTCTGTGGTCTTGACCTCATGTGCAATCTGTGCAGTTATGCTGTTATTATCTGATCAATTCTTCTGTACTTTTGTCTCCTCCTCTGCTCACTCACCCCTGTTTTTCCATTGTAGGAATGGTGGTACATTACTTTTTGTTGTTATTATGCTGTCAAGTGCCATCTTGAGCAAACCTGCCTACCACATACAATCTGTACCTTGGCAGTCTTTCCTGAATGTTTTTTTCCATGGCTACTTGCAAGGAACAATATGCAATGAAGGTAACATGTGAGCACGCAGACAAAAGAGCACTCCTGAACTCTAACCAGGTCATTACAGAAAAGGAGGCAGCTAGTTATAGGGTTTAAATTCTGCTTAAATCCTGCAATTAGCTACTGAAGTGAGGATCTTTACTCTGGGAACTGTATAGAGTATCCTTGGTCTGTACTCGGTCCTCACTTCTTTCATTCTTCTATTCATAGAATCATAAAATCATAGAATAGTTAGGGTTGGAAAGGACCTTAAGATCAGCTAGTTCCAACCCCCCTGCCATGACCAGGGACACCACACACTAAACTATGTCGCCCAAGGCTCTGTCCAGCCTGGCCTTGAACACCTCCAGGGTTGGAGCATTCACAACTTCCTTGGGCAACCTATTCCAGTGCCTCACCACCCTCACTGTGAAGAACTTCTTCCTTAGATCTAATCTAAACTTCCCCTGTATGGGCAAAGAATATTTTGCTGCTTCATATCTGTCAGGTCTAAGTCATTTCCCCACTCAACAGTGCTCATTTTACACTCCCTTTCCCTAGCTCTGACACAGCTGTTTCTATTTGTCAGTCATACTCGATTTTTCCCCTAAACGTCACTAACTGTCTACTTACCACAGCATTACCCTTCCCTGCATATTTTCTTCTTTAGAATACCATCTCTGGATAGTTTTAGTAGCTCTGCCTTAAATCCATCTTCTCCACTCTCAAGGCTCTGAACTCCTCAGTCCAGGTGACTTTGTTAGTTTCTTTAATTTATCAAAATTCATCTTTTTGAATACTGACAACCCTGGTGATAATATACTTCTGTTTATTCTTCATGCGGCTTAAATTTAGTCCAATTACAGTCACGCAAGCTGAAACCATTTCCTACAGCCAGTTCTTTCTCACAGACACAGTATGACCAACATTAGATAAAGAAAATCAGAAGAGTCAGTATCTCCCATGTGGTCATTGGACAATTAAATCTAAAAGAGACACAGAGAAAAAGTGCAGCTCCTTTAAGTCCTAACTTACTCCCAGTAATTGTAATAAAAAGACAGGAGAAGGGAACACTTCTTGCCTGCCCCTCTGAGAACCAGTGGATGCTGAAGTGTGACAGCAAATTCTGCAGTCTAACCTGCAGGTTTATAAATTTCAGGGAGATTAATGTAATACTATTTGTTACTTGACCCTCAAATGCAGTAATTCTAAAGCGAAGAACTATGGCTGTCCCATCACTGGAGGTGTTCAAGGCCAGGTTGTACTGGGCTTTGAGCAACCTGGTCTAGTGGAAGGTGTCCCTGCTCATGGCAGGGGATTTAAGATGAGCTTTAAGGTCCCTTCCAACTCAAACCATTCTCTGATTCTATGAATACTTCTAATCTTAAAGAAATTTATGTAAAGGGGTCCTTGAACCTATTCTGTCCCCATGGACCTTAGAAGAAAACCACAAGACAATTTATTACTTCCCATTTCTTGGTATCAGGAGATCCTTTTAAATCTTGTAGAGATTTTTCAATTCTACATTTCAAAATGTAGGGGAAGTTATTCCTTACAGAAGACAATAAATGGATATGAAATGGTTTCTGCAAAGATCTGGTTATTGTTTCCCAGTTTTGTGCTTGGGGATTTGAAGAAACATTTAAGCTGAATGAATGCTCACAAAATTTTAGTCAAAGACATATTAAGAAAAATATGTACAGATTAAAATTAAAAAATGTCTACTTCCCTGCTGGTCAAGGGAGGACAGCTTTTGTGAAATGTTATCAATATGTGTGTCTCTCATATATAAAATCCAAGCCTGAAAAAGACAGCCTAAAATTGCCAGTAATTCTAGAAGGGCCATTGTGCAGACAATAATGTCATATATATAACACTTTGCTTTGGCTGACAAAAAATGTGCTACACTTAGATGAACAACCCTGCTCAGGAGCTAAAGGTTAGCTTCTTATTTGTGAAACACACTCCCCCCCCAGTAAAGCTTCTTAGGGATAAGTTATCCCCTAACTTAATATTGTATTGCTCTATGCCCATAGATCTAGAATTTACCTATTACCTCTTATGAGAAGAATCATCATTTTTATCACAAGTAAGCAAAAGGCACTATCTGATCTTGTCACCTGATAAAGAGAAGATGGAGATATGAGACATTTTGGGAAACACTAGATTTGTCCCCCAAAATGAAGTTTCAATCATTTCAGTACATTCATCTGAACACACATGAGATGATGGTGACCCTCTTGAATTTTATCTATTTTTGCAGTTGTTGATGATATTTACCTTGCTGGCAGATGTACAACTCCTTTTCCTGCCTGGTGGGACATAACGATACAGGGATATGCCCAACTGCAAAACTAGTGGCTTTTGTGTGAGACTGTTACTACCGCCTTTCGACGCTTCTCTCCTAAAAACTCATTAATGCAGAATGTGCAATTCAGCTTCTGTCCTGGGTTCAGCTACAGCAGTCATTTTTTCTCCTTCTTAGTAGCTGGTGCAGTGCCGTGTTTTTGACTTTCAGTCTGGGAACAGTGCTGATAACACCGATGTTTTTAGTTGTTGCTCAGTAATGTTTACTCTGACCAAGGACTTTCTCAGTCTCATGCTCTGCCAGGGAGGAGGGGAAGCCGGGAGGAAGCAGAGGCAGGACACCTGACCCAAACTGGCCAAGGGGGAATTCCATACCACAGCACGTCATGCCCAGTATATAAACTGGGGGGAGTTACCCGGAAGGCCCAGATCGCTGCTCGGGTTGGGCTGGGTATCGGTCGGCGGGGGGTGAGCGGTTGTGTCCTTTTCCCTTGTTATTCCTCTTATCATTATTATTGGTAGCAGTAGTGGTTTGTATTATACCTTAGTTACTGGAGAGCTGTTATCTCAACCTGTGGGAGTTACATTCCTTCGATTCTCCTCCCCCTCCCTCCGGGAGCGGGGGGAGGAAGGAAAAGGGGGGGGAGTGAGCGAGCGGCTGCGTGGTTCCAAGTTGCCGGCTGGGCTTAAACCACGACAGCTTCTTATCCATGAATAACCCTTTAGGTGGAAAGGATTCTCTTTCTCACCTGCATGCAGGCCAGCCCAGCAGAATGCGTAATCTCTCTGGGCAACCTGCTCCAGGACTCAACTGTCCTTATGGTGGAAGCCTTTTCTCCACATCATGTTTGAACCTACCAGGAACATTTTATGTCCACTGTCCCTCTTCTTGCTGCTGCACACCTCCAGAAAGAGCCAAGCTCTGCCTCCTCCGGCAGACATGGGCAGGTTACCATTAGGTTCCCCCAAAGCACCTCTTTTCCAGACTAAAAAACCCACATCCCTTAGTTTCTCCTCATAGGGTAAGTGCTCTGGCCATGGGCCCCCACTGATGGCACGGAGGACAGTGAAGAATACTCCCTGGCCAAACTCGTGAAGTACCTTCCAGAAAGCTTCAAATCCACCATTTGACTAAAATGAACTGTTTACATGCAGCACCTTGAAATACTTATTTCTTATGACTAAATCATATTCTATTGAGATTGTCTGGCAGTGTATGTGAGCTACTTTTGTGGGGTAGGTGGCAATAATGGTTAAGAAGAGAAGTTGACATATCTCACTGCAAAATATTTTCAAGCAGAAGAGAATAGGTTTTCAAGGTCTAAAATGTGTTTCTGAAAATATCTGCTCACTTTAAAATTAAAATCTGGCAGTGAAAAAACTTTCAGACAAACACTGGAATTCCATTTTTCAACAACAACAACAACAACAGAGTCAGTTTTCAGTTACTATTAATGTAGGAGCTTCTTTACCCACTAATAGGTAAACAACTTGAGAAAAAGAAGTTCTATTGCACTTTTATGAACATTATTAATGGAAAAAAGGTTGTGTTTTTTTTCTAACGAGCTAGTACAGGAGACATGATCACTCCCACTGCATGTCATAAATTTGCACAGTAGAGCACTCATGGCAGCCTTCTGACGGAACCATTTTTTAAACTATAATAAGTAGATCTCCTCAGCCTCTCCTCCAGTCTTGTCATAAATCCATCATACCAGCCCCTGGCTTTCCATTTCAGCCTACACACACCTGCCTTATGCCCTTGTACTTTCTCTAACATACTTTTATTTGTGCTTTTCTCACAGGGATCTCACAGCTTTGGTGCACAGCATCATCCCTGCCTGCCTCTGAGTATTGCCTTTCAGCTCGACTTACTGTGAAGCAGGATGAGAAGTGCCATTTAGGTTGTATAGGCCAGAAGTCATGAGAAACAGCACAATAAGTTGCAGGAAAAGGCCTTTTTGTGCACTGTGCAACAGCCCTTCTTTGGGTAAGGTCCCCATGGCAAGGAGGTTGTTCTCAAAGAAGGAGCAGAGGTTGTCTAAGAAGCTGGTGTTCCTCAACCTTGCCCAAGAGAAGATGGCAAATTTAAGATCATAACCTTGTATAGATCTGATAAGAATATCAGTACTTTCTTTCCATTTTTGGCTAGAGGAAAGCCTGGAGCACTTTCAGTGCTGTGCTCTCTTAGGATCAAAACAGAACTCAACCTCACCCTTAGCTCTTCCTCCAAATCCACCTTCTAAACCTTATTCCACACCATCTGTTCTCATTTCTGAGTCTGGGCAACTGCACACCACTCTCATAGGTACAACAGACCATGCAGCTTTTACTCTAAGATGTACTGGTGCCCAAACTTTGCTGATGACCCTCAAGGTCTTGTACCTATTTTAATCATCAAGCCTTTTCTGGGGCATAGCCAAAATTCTTGCCATCAGAAATCATGTTCGTTTTCTGAAAATCACCCTCATGCCTCCACCATAACTGACACCACAGTTGCATGTGATTCCTGCTTCTCAGTCCCTCTTTGTCATATCACAGCCTGCCTGGCTGCCATAGCCACAGCCTGCATGTTGCTCCGTTGCAGAGCATCTGTCTGTGCTGACACCTCATGTTCCAAGTGCACAACCTAGCATCCACCATTTAATTACACCTAGAAACCAAAGCAGGAACTTATGCTCCTACAGTGAACCATGCAGTGGAGGCTTCCCAGCAAGACCTTCAAGATTAGCGTTGAAAGTGTGCATTAGGGTCTCGCCTCCTGCCACTGCCTTTAGAATCATAGAATCACGGAATGGTTTGGGTTGGAAGGGACCTTAAAGCTCAACTAGTTCCAACCCCCCTGCCCCGGGCAGGGACACCTTCCACTAGACCAGACTGCTCCAAGCCCCTGTGTCCAACCTGGCCTTGAACACTGCCAGGGATGGGGCAGCCACAGCTTCTCTGGGCAACCTGTGCCAACACCTCAGCACGCTCACAGAAAAGGAGGGACCCCAGCAGGTCACAAGCCCTGTGTGCTGACCCTGTAGCAGAAAATGAACAAGAAACTCAAACCTTGTTAAGTCCGTGAGTTCTTTCTGAGCCCTTTGTGTAGGTGTCATTCGTCTAGACTGCAACAGAAGCAGCTCCTCTGCCCTGACGCAGGCTCCCACAGCATCATGGATGAATCACATCCTCAGCCAGCCTGTTTCTCTCTGTTTACCTGGAGGACCAGGCAGCTGCCTTAGATGCAGATATCAGCTGTACAGATGTCCACACTCAGATATTTGGATCTCCTGCTCTGGGCCAGCTGCTGCTGAGAAGTAAAGCTCAGTCCTTTCCCAGCCCTCCAGCATGCCTGGAGCTGCCTGAAGGAGATCACTGAAGCTTTCCTGCAGAATGGAGGGAACCAGGCTCAGCTCCACGTTAAGTTCCCACAGCCTCTTTTCCCTCATCTCTTCTGCTTCCTGTGTCAGTATGGGATAAGCAGAGATCACAGTGCTCTGCTTCACTCCTGGCTGGAAGGCAGCCTTCAAAGGTGGAGTCAGTATGACTTTAGAGAATTCAAAAGGTCTTTTAAATTATGCCAGTTTAGCACTCAGTAGCCTTAAGATAAGTGTAGATGAGGAAGTAGATTGAGCCACTCTCTTCACTGGATTTCCAGATCCCGAGGTTATTGACGAGTCCCAGATTTTCACTCAGGAACACTAGCATGTTTTTAATACAAGCATTTTGCACGCAACTTGTTTAACATTTCACTTGTAAAAGCAAGTTCAGGTCATCTACTGCATCCTGATGTATGGACATAGCTCAGCACTTTGATTGCTGCAAGGTACCATGTCAACAGCCGCAGGGCTGGTTATTTCTAATCCTTTTACATGCCACCCCCTTTGAATCCATGGCCGGTAAGAATGTGTTTCTCATATTGCATTGCCTTGGCCTCCAAACATTTATGTGAACAGACAGCTACAGCTGGGGAATTTTGTCTCTGCACAGACTCTGAGCAGCTGTTTGCAGTCGCACCCAGCCCAGCTCACAGAAGTGCTGTGCTCTGCCTCTGGTGGGAAGCATGTCAGGAATAGCAGCTATCCTCCAGGTGTCATCCAACTGCAACGGGAGCAGGGCGCAGCCCTGGCCAAGCATGGCAAGGTCAGCAGAGAACCGGCTGATGAGTTACACAGCCGTCAATGAAAAATAAGGGCTTTTTATAACACAAATGGAAGATGACCCTAGCTGAGGAGTGGCTGACTACATGGGAAGCAGTTTGGCACACCCAGGCTACACCTCTGCTATGTGTATTTCAGGCCCAGGGAAACATCACTGGGATGTGCTCATAACACCTAGATATGTTCATGACATTTCTAGATGTGCACTGAGCACAAATAATAACATCAATATAAAAAGTTTTTATCACTTGAAACTGGAGGGTCCCAGAACACTTTGCAAATATCAACTCTGTCCTTCCAAGGATGTAGTTTATGACTGGCTTAATCTCAGTGGTTGAGCTGCCAACAAAAGGAGCAGTCCTGTTCTTCCACCATCCCATCTCTGCAGTCTTCCCTCACTCCTTATCAGTTTTGCTGAGCAACACTGGAAATTTTGTGAAATGGCCTTACTGATCTGACTGGAAATGAACACTGAGCAGACCCAAGGGATGGCGTTTAAAATACATGAAACGAGAACTGCCTCGTCTGCATAGATGAGACCAAGGAGCAGACAAGATCTCACCAATATGAACGCTACAACCTGGCACAGTTTTCCATGCAGTGCCTTGCACTGTGTGTCAGTGTGCTGATAGTGTTGATGCAGTTGAGGTTCATGACTGGGCTGAAGACAGCTTTCCCTCAGAGAACCATCTGCTAGGCTAGCCTTAGCCTGAAGCTCATTTCTCTCTCTGTAGAAACGTAAGATCTGAATTGCTCTGAAGGGGATGAGAAAACAACTTAGATTTCTTGCAGAAATTATTTCAGACACACCAAGATTTCTTTCCCTCTGTCCAAAAACCAGTAGAAGAAATTCAAAACCTCTCTGTGGATTTAAGCAGCAGGGTGCACTAACACATGTCTGGAGTGAACTGTTGTTCAGATGCTGTCCTTATCATGCTAAAAATCAGCAATGGTTTTCCCTTCTATTCCACCTGCCCAACAGGTCTGCAAAGAGACACATACCCAGGATCAAAATTTTGTGTTGCAAGGGACATGGTGACTTTAATTTGTTTCCTCACCAGTTACAGACCATCCTGAAATTTCATGTAACTTCACCAAAGTATCACCAAATTCTCTTAAAACTACTGTTTTGCTAAGATACAATTTTTTTTATTTTAAACTGTGATCTTGAACAGTGCTGTGAAAAACAAATCAAAAAACCCACTTCAAAATAATAATAAAAATGATGTTTCATTCTGAAATTATGCTGAAACCAGACACATCTATGTGATGGGAGCCTTCTCTTTTGAAGTAAAAATTCAGGCTAATTCAACACAGCTTTGCAAAGCATTTTCATTGCGTGGGACTCTTTTTCTAATGCAAAGTAATTTCTCAGCGAGTTACACCCCAAAACTTGGGAATGTGGGAAATCCAGATCAGCTGTGAGCGTGCCTACTTGGGTTCTTCACTGATTGAGACAAATGAAGCCTTTGCTGTGGACTGGAGATTTCTTACGGGTAGGGCAGCCAGGTGTTGTCTCTGGTGAGATTAGGAAATCTCTCTTTTCCTTTCCATTGCTGATACCCCGGATAATATAAATGTGCAGAATGTGTTCTATTAAAAGCTTTCAATCGCAGCTGAGGCTTTGCATTCCAGCTGTTGGGTTTTCACTTGTTTACCTTGGAGCCTGGCTTCAAGGGATATGATGGAAGAGATAATTAGAGTGGAGTGGCTGCCAGCAAGCAACAAAAAAAAACTTCAATAAAAAGTATTTTATTCTGCTAAGGATACTTACATGAACAAATGGCACCCTTGGGTACAAACCAGAAATAATCCTAAGCATTTCTCTCCCTCCCTCTCTCTCCACATACCTCCCCTGCAGCAGGTTTCATACCACACACAGCAGCTCTGCACACAGATTCCTATCCATGTTTCAACACCTGTCCTGGGTGTTGACATGACAACACCTCAATGCAATGGGCCCCAGGAGTTTTCAGGGCCAGGTTTGCTGTGCTGTTAAAGAGATGCTGTGGATTGAGGGAGTTCAATAGCTGGAGATGAGCAGGGACCTGGGGTGTCCCCCCCACAAGCCAGGCGCCTGCCTCCCCTCCTTGCCTTCAATGGGCATCACCACTGCTGCAGACCTGCTCTAGGGAAAAGCTGAGCCCTAGGGCTGCCCCATCTAGCCAGAAACCAGCCTCCAGCCCCTGCCCACCCCCTGGGTCTGGAGGCCTTACTGCTGTGATCTGTCCAGTGTGGAGATAAGAATAAGCCCTGAAACTCAAATAGGACCTCACACTTTGAACTCTCTTTCCTGCAGCAACCCAAATCCAGCTTTCACAAGAAACAAAAGGTATGCAGGTTGTCCAGGCCCAACATTTGAAAACTCGTTCATGACCAAGTAACCTCCTTACTTATTATTAGCGCCTCTCTAAACAAAGCCTCCTGGGGGAAACACTGTGTTTATGTGCTAGGCCTGCCATGTCTTCTGTTTCAGCAAGTCAGGAACTGCAACAGCAGTCACCAAGTCAAAGGCAAAATAAGTCAAGGGTATGAATGGCTCATATTAAGTTTCTACTGCTTAGCCTTGCCTCGCTGTGCACCCTCAGCAGCTAGGCCTGTGAGCTGGATAAACTATTTCAGCTGGCCCATTCAAATGTCCTAACCAGCACTCTAGCAAGTCACTTAAGTAGCATAGCACATGAGAAACCCCTGGCACTGCACATTTTGGTTATTACCACAAATGAAGCTTGAACTCCTATGAAGATGTGGCCAGTTAAACCAGCTCTTCCATCCAGCAGCTGAAACCTCATGTGAGCATCTCGTGTCTCACAGCCATGTTGAGAACTGGGATGCTGGAGAGCAACACTGCAGGACCAGTCCTTCCCACACCCTGACAGCATCTTGGAGCTGGTGAGCAGGGCTTGGAAGGCTCTCCTGCAACTGCACAGAAGGGTGGGTGAGCCAGCTGCTGTGGCTGCATACAAAGCCAGGCCAAAAAGTGATTTATTTTCAGGCTGCTCAGCTCCCTGACCTGGCTCCCTGCAGAAGCACCAAGGCCAGCACAAGCAGCCCTGATTTGGAAAGATTCAAGATGCTGTGGCTTTTGTCATCATGATTGCTATGGTGTAAATTTGGAAGTCTGCTCTCTCCTGCCTGGCCCAGTCATTCATAATTAATGAAGTTAGGCAGATGCACTGTTAGGTTAGGTAGTCTGCATAGGAAGGCAGAAAACCCTTCTGCCTCACTCCTCATCTCAGCGTGTCTCTGCTTTCTTGCTCTAAAGCACTAAAAACACTACATTAGCTTGCAAAGTCAAAATTAAACCCCTCAGGTTTATAATTTGAATATAACTTTCTGCAGGTCAGTGTCTGTGTATGAGTTTTCATTTCCTTCACACCTATCCTTCTTACCTTGTCCTAATAGGAGAAGTGATTAATGACACCAGTGTTATCACACCCATCTTAAGTAATAGATGGCTTTTACATCAGCTATGCAAAGATCAGGGAAAAGTGCAGGCTGGTGTGTTTTACCGCACATTGCAAAGTATGAAAAAACGAACAAAGTTTCTTCTTTTTCACTGAGCAACAAAGAAAACAGGGTTTCCTTAATTGGAATGTTTGGTTTGATACTTGTTTCTCAGTAGGAGGAAGTTAAAAAAATGAAGCCCCTGAACACCAATGGTGAATATAAATTTGCCTTTGCTTAATGTTATTGTTATTTTCTAGTCACATTTTTAACTGCTGAACACTTTCTGTACAGGATTTCCAAAAGAATTCTTCTGTGTTCTTGCCCCAGTGTGCAGTTATATCTGCCTTTCACTCAACACAGATGCTCACTGTCTGAGTTACCAGCTGGGCTTGAACCACAACACTCACATACAGAGATAATCTGATTTTTTAAATGCATATGGTGCTGTAGCAAAAGCACATCTGAATGGTCTTGAGACAGCTGTTCGTCCAAAGCTTAAATATTTCAGAAAAATGTAAGTAACTTATATTTTGGTTTAGTTTTTAATGTTCAGTAGGCAGATTCTGCTGCCAGTGACTCGTGCATGAATCCTAAACTGACATCTCCCAGCATGCTGCTTTGATTTCACTGATTCATTTGAACATGGTGTTTGTGTACACAATGGGAAAGGGTGTCAAAGATCTTTTATTTATGCCAAATTCATACTGGTCTCACTAATGTCATGCTGTGGCTCTCTGGGATGTCTGGGAGCTGGTCGTGCTGTGGGTTCCCTCTGAAGGACCTCATTGTCCCACCATGGGTTCTTCCAGGTCTGGGAAGGGGCAATTGGCCTTCTTAGATCCCAGCCCAAACTGTAAGGACTACCACAGAGTCTCCTTTTTGCTCTTTTTGGGCCATAATTTGGGGTATGAGGCATAACAAAGAGTGAAAGCTTGGAAGAATTAAGAGTTTCTCAGAACTTCCTTCAAAGTCAAGCCCAGTGTGAGGCAATCACAGAAAGCATTTTGAGTAAGTAAAGCATGAGCAGTTACGTGTTAAAATAGCCCTTCTCCAGGTAACCACAATGAAATAACTGCCATAGCTGTCATGTCTCCAACAGATCCAGCAGGAAAATCATGAAAATGCAGAGCTCCTGGTGACAATCACTGGTTGGGGCTGAGGGTGCTGGGGAAATGGTGAGGCGTGTGAAGGGACTTGCCAAGGTGCCGTCTTTGTCAGACTGGTTTCTAGATAAAAAGAATGCCTGCCAGCAAACTGCTATTCAGAAATGCAAAAAGGGAAAACCGCAAACACAGGCACCAAACAGCAAAGCAGCAAGGAAGAAAG
>NW_009929808.1:55294-71488 GCF_000696875.1 Nestor notabilis | reverse complement strand
AGGAATGTCCTCGGAGATGGGATCTCAACTCATCAGCTCAGATTATCCTTGTGTAAATCCCATGGAGCAGGGGTCATTCCTGCATGGTGCCAGGGGAGCTGCTTTGCTTGCTCAACCACCAAAGTGCCTGCCAGAGTTTCTGAGCACGCTCTGGTCTGGCAACATGACTTTGCACATTCTGAGGCTCAGCCCAGAGCCCAGCATATTGTGCCGTGCCACACTGGGCTCCCTGGCCCAGCATGGGGATGATGACAACAAAATCCACCTGCTCTTAGGGAACGAAGATGAAGCCACTAGTCCAGAAAGATTTAAGGGTCTGAGCAGGGTGGGTCAAGCCTTTTTAAGTGCTGTATGATCAGAATAGACAGAAGCAGTGTTAATAAATGGTCAGATACAGGCAGATTGAGAAGCATTGGGAAAAGACATGCCTAGTTGAAGGAGTGCCAGGGAGGGCCCTGCAATGGTGGGGTTTGAGAGGACATTCCATGCTAAGACTGATGCTTGAGGCCTGCAGTCCTGCTTTAGGCAAGGACGGGAATCTGGGCCACAGGCTTTCCTGAGGCCCCTTCCAATCTGAGTCCATGGACATGTTCTTAGAACATGTGCTGAAAAACTTCCTGAAGTTTCTTGAGAAACTGTTGGGATAAGAAATATGCCATCATCGTAATACATACTTACCATGTCTTCTGGTAAGTGCCCTGTGCTGAGACTGAAAATATCTCATTTCAGTTGCTGGCACTGCCTCAGACTTTCTTGGTGATGCTGAAAATAAACCCAAAATATCAGAGCAGTCTAACTAAATGTCCCATTAACACAGGATCCTTTCTTTGACAGGAACTAATCCAGGTGCTGGGTAAATTGTTCAACCAGTAACCCTTGTGCTGTGCTTTTGGTGCCCACATGTGCAGGAATGAGAGTAATCACTTCTCCCTTGTACTGTGTGCCTGTCTCTACAGCAAAGCCCTGGTTTTACTCTGTGTTTGTATAGCATGCAGCACAAAATGCCCCAAATCTCACTGAGTCCTTATTGAATCCAACTGCAAACTCCTCTCTCCACTGAGTGGCCATGGCCATGAAAATGCAGCTTTCTGGATCTTAGTCTATCATAATTTGTCACTGAGGAGCAAACCATGGAAGATAATTTCAAGTAGTATTTTGTCTTTTTCTTTTTTATTTCAAATGAATTTCAGAGATATTTCCACTCCCTTTCGCTTTTGAAGATGGTTTTATGAAAAGATGAGAGCACACAAGTCAGACAGCAGTTTCCCCTTTGCAGGTTCTTAATATAAATCACACCCTCCTGTTTGAGCTTCTTACCTCTGCCATGGCCTGATAGTGAGGATGGGCACAGTATGGCCACTGCTACCTTCTGGGACAGGAGATAGTTAATTCTCCAGCACTGCTCAATTGCCCTCACTCAGCGTGCAGGTAGTGTGCCTGTGCCAGGCAAAGGTGTAAAGCTTCTTCCACCAGAGACAGTGCAGGGCCAGGGGTTAGTTTGTTCTGATTTAGGGAATCCAAAGGTTTTGCTCAGGTTTTGTGCCAAACCCTAAACCCAGCTCTTGAGCTGTCATTGATACTATTGCAGGAGGGAGCCAGAGGCATCAAGCAGTAAATTCAAGAGAATTAAGACCATCTGCTGCCCAGGACTGCCAGCCCACAGCTCCCTGCAGAGTCAGTTGAGTCAAGCAGTTACAATACTGTCATGGTTTAAGCCAGCCAAAGCAAAAATTTTGCTAGAAATTCTTGAAGTTCTTTACAGAGAGTAATCACATATATGTATATAAGTGAATACACACATAGACATATATACATCTTCTGTTTAGATCTGAGTTCTCACATCAGTTGAGTACCTGTCCTAAGGAGTCTTTCTGTGTAAATGGACATCCACGTGAGTCTAGTTTTCATAACCCTGAAAATGATGCTCTAGAGTTAGCCTCTGGGATTCCAAATGTGGACAAATGCAACCAGAGACAGTGACAATCATAGAATGGTTTGGGTTGGAAAGGACCATAAGATCAGCTAGCTCCAACCCCCCCACCATGGGCAAGGACACCTCGCACGACACCATGTTGCCCAAGGCTCTGTCCAGCCTGGCCTTGAACACTGCCAGGGATGGAGCATTCACAACTTCCTTGGGCAGTAACACAGTTCCTTACAAAGGGATGGGAAAGAGGCCTTCTTTTTAGCCACTCCAGATCATTAGTTCTCATCTAGAAGCAGACACCATCAAGGGGACAGTAAGATCATTTATCTCTGGATTGCGTAAGGCTGAAAGAGAAGTGTCCTCTCAATCTCTTCCTAAATGGCTCTGAGCTGAAAGCACGCCTGTCTCAGCAGCAGTTTTCTTTAGAAGCTAGCTAATGCTATGAGTGCCTTTTGCCAATAGGAGCTATAATTACATTAAATGGTTGATTTGCAGAAGCAGAAGGAGGAGAACAACACGTGCAGAGCAATGTTATACAACATCGCAAAGAGTTTGCACACTTCTGTCACTCCAGAAAACCACTTACAATGACACTCACATACTCCTATTTTCTCTCTGTATTTTGGAGATAAGCCTGTTTTGAATTCTTCTGTGGGATTATCTGATGTCTGCACACAGCTTGATTCATTGCAGCCATTAGAGGGGAGCTGGATGACCCCCAAAACAATTCCTTGTTAGGAATAGCCATTGTGATCCCATACAAACAATGGCACAAGATGTCATGCATCCTTTCCTGAGCTTCACAGAGGGATGCTCAGACACAAGAACAAAAAAACCCCCCAAAAACAACCAGCATAATCTCTATGAAATAGAAGTGGCTGAAATACGCACTGCCTCTTCTCTTGGAAGCATACTGGTGTTCGTTTAAGTGCTTTCTACCACCAAATGCTGTATTTTCTCCCCAAGCCTGCGCTGTAATTAGATTTCTACCTTTAAATCTGAGTGTACTTTTTAGGTTTAATAAGGCAACCAGCAGCCATAATGGCAGTAATTATAAATGTGTTCAGTGTTCAGAACTCAAGAAAAATACACTAAAAGTGAAAAAGGTCATCACTTAAGAATTTTTTTAAAACTACACAGGCAGAAATGGGCAAGTTTGAATGGCTATAAATATCATAAGCACAGAGCTTACATTATTTAGGGCACGTGTGTGATGAGCATTCTTCTGAAAGACTGTGCAGCATTAAAGCATGAGAGCACAAGCAATCTGGGAAATATCAAAATGTTATAATCTGCTATGGAGACACACAGCTTTTCTTTATGGCTTGCAAAAATATACTCAAGATTCCAGATGCACTCCACTGCAGGACCGCCTGTTTATGGTAAATGGAGAGCACACAGGGAAGTATTGCTAAACAAGTTGGCAACGGATCAGCGAAAGCAACTTGGTAACAAGTTATTTTAATGGCATCGTATATCCTGTCCTGAGTGTCATGGTGAAACATCTCAGGGAACAATTTGTAATAACCACCTTACAATCTTCCCACATGTATCATCAGGGTCCAAAACACATGCAGAATGGATGGACACAAGACATTTGTAGGGATCTTGGTTGTCATGAGGAGTTCCTCAGCTCCTCAGGAGAAATTCTGCAGAAATTTGGCAATATCCTGAACACAAACTGTTCCAAATAAGCCATCAGGAGAGCTGAAGTACTCTGTTTTCCCATCTGCCCTCCAAAGGGTAGAAGGACAAACTGAGTACGTCTAAACAACAAATTACAGTAACTTATCTTCTTATTATTTTATTCTTTTTCATTTGCCAGTAACCATGAAGCATTTCTCCCAGTAGCCCCTCTCAGTCACTACTAAACCTGGCCCATAACAAAACTGGGAGGTTTCCCACTTTTGGAGCCTGGAAAATGAAGCATGACAAGGTGGAATGTCTCTCAAGCTTGTAATTGACCCCAAGCTTCTCCTTTATCCAGACATCATACAATGTGGGTCCAAGCTGCACACCTGAGAGGCATCTGAGTCCAGGTGCTTGGTCTCAGCACATGCAATACCATGAGGAAGAAGCCATGTTCTGGGACCTTCGCTGTTCTTTGCTCCATGGACTCTTTTTGGACTTTCCCACTTGTTCTCTGGCCTTCAGCCTCTCAGGAGTAAGAGGTTGTACATTGATTCTGGTGCCAACTCTACAACCATACCTGGGCTCTCACATCTCTGCTGGCTGAGAAAACAAGGTCCTAAACTGAAAACATGACAGATGCTGTTGGTAGTAGATGCAATTAAGACAAGACCTGTTTCTGCAGAACCAGTGAGAAGTCTACACAGGCCTCACCACCCTGGATACATCAAAATTAAATGTTTCCAACCTCAAGCTGTACATCAATGTACTTCTCCAATGCTGTTACCAGCTTAGGTAGGCATTAATGCCAGTGGTAAGAGAAATGGCCCTCATGACACGCAACGATTTCACACAGTTGAGAGTTGGAACACAAAGGGCTACCTCAAAAATCATATGTAACCCTGCTCTGAAGCTGGAAATGGTTTGTTCAAGCTAGCAGGCAGAGACTGCCTACATTTCAGCTTGGAAACCAGGACCACAGTCCTTAAATCCCCACTTTTTAAAACTACCTGCATCAACAAAACAAGGACTTGGAAACACAGTGCCTGTCAGTTCATGTTTATGTATGTAGGATCGAGTGCATGTGGATGAAGATATAAATAAGCACCCAAGCTTATGCAAACTCTCTACCAGGACAGCGACAGCTCAGATGTACTCACCCACTTGCTGGAGGCTTCTGAATCTCATTTTCTAAATATACCTTGCCCAATTCACAGGGGGAACACAACGTTTGGCACCTCCTGAGGAGAAACTCAGATGTTTGGCTCCCAGCCCCTGGAATTTCTTGAACTTCTGTGGACCAAAGGGGAAAGGCCAGAGGTCGAGCAGCACTATTTATTCTGCCCTGTTTCCTACCAGTTGTTTAAAACTGCCCAGCAGATAAAGCATGGGCATTTTTTGTCAGCAAGACCTAGGAGACTGCTGGCATGAACTCAGGAATTCCAGTCATTCCTCTAGGCTGCTGGGGGCCACCCCACTGGGGAAAGCAAGCCCCACCAGCCCTCAGCCTGCTGAGGAAGGACCTGCCCCAGACAGATCACCTCATCCCCACAGCACCAGCTGTTTGTTTGCTGTCACTCAGTGGGGAAGAAATCCTGATGCTCAGGAGATGTCTTGCCCACTGGGAAGCCAGATGATACCCTGCAGAGACAGCCTAGGGAGGGTGCCCGAAGCGCTTCTTGCTTTTCAAACAGGACCACAAGGGAAAGACAGAGAGAGAAGATGAGACACTCTGACTTCAAATATTTACATTGTCATGTCCCTAAGCTTTAATTTAATTAAAGAGGGTGCTGAGGTGCTGGCACAGGTTGCCCTGAGAAGCTGTGGCTGCTGCATCCCTGGCAGTATTCAAGGCCAGGTTGGACAGGGCTTTGAGCAACCTGATGTAGTGGAAGGTGTCCCTGCCCATGGCAGGTGGTTGGAACTAGATGAGCTTTAAGGTCCTTTCCAACCCAAACCATTCTATGATTCTATGAATTTCAGAGAAAAGAGTCTGGAGCACACACGCAAAATAAAAGGTACTTGCTCAGAAGTTAGATCCTCAGGATCCAGGTAGCAAAAACCTATAGCCCTTAGAAAGAACTGGATTCAGCACAGTCCCTTCTCATGGCACTCTTCTAAAACTGGGTGGCTGCTCCCACAAGGGCATGGGCTGCCCCATAGGTACTTTTCCCAGCCTGAGCAGCCACACACATCTATCAGACAGCAGCCCAGCCCTGGGCACTCACTGGGATTGGTACCAGAAAGCCACTGTTCTCTGAATTGCCTCAATCCACAGAGAGCAGCAGCTCCAGCTGCTCCAGTGCTTTCTGTGCCACCAGTGGGTCTGTACTCAGCTCAGGCAGTGGGCATGGGGCGTCTTCATCTCCAAAACATCTGCTCTGTGCTAAAAACAGAACGCTGCAGTAACAACTGCAATGGTTCCCTGAACAGCAGATCAGGGTAGCGTAAAGCTCCCTGGCTGGTGTCCCTGGCACTATTGCTACTCAAATAATGGGGGAAAAAACACAAGTGGTGGCCAATCTCTCCATCCTGCCCTCACATCACCTACACGGGCCATAAATGTCACATGAAAATGCCCCTAGCCTGCAGGATATCCCTATCACAGAGATGGCACTCATTCTGCACTATTTTCTGGTATTTCTACAGTGGGAAGAGAGAATTCTGAGACATCTACATCATCCAGCCAGTCGTGATCACCCAAAGAGCCTTTTGGGGCCAGAGGGGTCTGTGCATCAGCTGCAGCTTCCCCTTACACTGGCACCAAATCACCACCTGGCACTGAGTGGTTTCCCAGCGCCAGGGAAACATGAATGTGGAGCAATGCTATCTTCCCTCCTTCCCATCCCTCTGTCCATGCCCTGGCCATGGTCTGTGCTTACTTACTGTATGGACATCTGCAGCTTCTATGGCTGCAAACACTAATGAACATCTAAAAAAACCAAAAGCTTCAGTCTGCATTCTCATTGAATGCCATCAAGATTTTTTTAGAAACAGCACTATTTCTTTCACTTGTATATTCTCTGCTGATTTAACCTCTCACAGAAGTTTTTCTGGGGGACCTTTTAGGTTTATAAAATGGTAATATCCCATTCTGCCCCTCTCCTCCCTTAATTTTCTTCTCAGCCACTATGATGGTCCCAAATGCATCATCCCCACTTTTTCTCCAACAGGTAGAAAATCTGCTAGAAATAAAAGCAAGAGCATGACTACCTCTCTGATCATTACTGCCATGCCTGCTGCATGCCAGCACCAACGTGACAGGTTTATCTACCTAATTTGAGTCCCTACAATGAGTATCGAAGCCATTTCAGGGTATGCTACAGTCCAAACAGGTCTACCTGCAAGAGGAAAAGCAACCAGTGCTGCGTCTTCATCACTGAGTCAAACCAGCCAAACATTTTGCAAGTTAAAGGTACCCAGATCTCTATTCTGTCCAGTATTTCTACAGTACCTGGCACAGCAGTGCTCTGATTCATACGCAATGTTCCCAGGCATGGTCCCAAAACAAACAAGAAGTTGCAACTCAGCAATTTCAGGCTTAACTGATGGGGCTTAAGTCACCCACTGCAAACCCACTAAAACGAAGAGGAGTGTGGCTTGGTTTCCATTGGAGCAGAAGCACTTTCTGTATGACTTCCAGATCAAGAAGCAGGACCAAGGAGGTCCAAATTCTTTAGCCCTGAGCCCAGTCCTCAACTGGTTGATTTAGGGGCACAATACGGCTAAGTTAATCCTGTAAAGGAGTTTGGTCACAGAGTGCTGTTAGCAGCCCTCTCCCAGGCACAGGCCTAACATCAGTCAGCAGCACCCTGCACCATGGCAGTGCTAGTGAGATTCCCTGCAGACACTGGGGAAAGGCTATGCACAGTCCTTTGAGGTCAGAATCATGGACAGCACATGAAGTATATTGCTCACAAGACCCACATCTGGAAATAAATAACCAACCATGCACACATCCAGCTTGTCTTCACTTAAACTGAATATCCCTCCCTACCACAATTCAAATGAATTTGGACCCTGACCCAAAGAAGCAAATCAAACGTGCTCTTTTTCAGTCACTGTTCTTGGTGAAGCAGAGAGATGGGGTATGGGTATGTGTGGAGTTTGTCTTTCACACTGACAGGGACAAGATGCCAGGTTCAGCCCTGTGTATTGTTTATGGACGGTAGTAACTATGTTCAAAGAGGACTGGTGTCCCCTGCTCCACTCATCCCCAGGGGAATACCTGTGTGGTCACAGCACCTCTGCTCTCCTCTGTCCTGAGTGCATTCCTCCTTGTCCATGGTAACTGTCTTGCTGACCCCGGCGGGCTTGTGGTCTAGGCTAGATCTGCCCCAAACTGCTGGTGGGGTCTTGTCATAGTTTAATCCCAGCTGGCAACTAAGCCCCACAGAGCTGCTCATCCACTCCTCTCCTGGTGGGATGGGGAAGAGAAACAGAAGGGTAAAGGTGAGAAACTTGTGGGTTGAGATGAAGACAGTTTAATATGTGAAGCAAAAGCTGTGCACACAAGCAAAGCAAAACAAGGAATTCATTCACCACTTCCCAGTGGCAGGCAGGTGTTCAGGACTGCATCACACATAATGATGACTTGGGAAGACAAAACACTGTAACTTCAAATGTCCCCCCTTTCTTCTTCTTTCCCCAGTTTTGTATGCTGAGCATGATGTCATATGGTATGGAATATCGCTTGGGTCAGTTGGAGTCTGTGTTCCCTCCCAACTCCTTGCGCATCCCCAGCCTACTCGCTGGTAGGGTGGTGTGAGAAGCAGAAAAGGCCTTGAGTGTAAGCACTGCTCAGCAGTAACTAAAACATCCATGAATTATCCACACACAAGCACAAACACAAAACACAGCCCCATACCAGCTACTATGAAGAAAATTAACTCTATGCCAGCAAAAACCAGCACGGATCACTGCCCAGGGCTGCTTTCTGCTGCTCTGTCATGCTTACAGGATTGTGCAAAGGGAACGGATAGGGCAGGCTGCAGTCCAAACCTGGACAGGGCACACAGCCCTGTGGGGAGGCTGTCTCCTTCATGAATATGGTTAGATGGAGTGTCCCCTGCAGGTCCCCAAATGCCACCATCAAGAGCCAAGTACAGGGTTCTCTCACCCACTCCCAAGTAAAAAACAAAGGAAGGGGGATGAAGCAAACAGCAGAAAGGCCTCAGTAGAAATCAAGGGCACTCCATGCCTTGGAACAGCTTTCAGCCTCTTGATAGATGAAGTTGAAGTGCAAATATCGTCCTTTTCAGAGGGAGATGATAAGGATTGATGCCATAAGCAAAGCAACAGCCTCTTAAAACACTTGCTGTAAGTATGGGAAGCCACTCAGAGGAGCCAGAAATCATGCAAGATGATGGGGACTATGAACTCAGAAGCTTAGCTCTGGCCTGCTGGGGTTGCTCTCATAAGTCCAATCTTTACACATGATCTGTTTAAGGGAGATAGGAAGGGGAGAAGGAGTGCAGGGGTGCTGTTATACATCAAGTGTACATACCACTGCCAGCAACCTGTCACTTGACAATGAAGAGCATGGTGATGGAGCCCACTGAGTAAATGCATACGGCATGTGAAATGAAGGGAAAAGCAGTGAGGTCTGGAGCAGTGAGCTCCAGACCACCAGGACTGGTGAGCATGAGGGAAAAATGTCTGGGACAACTCCCAAGCTGCCAGAAAAGATGTAAGGGAGAAGCTGTTATCCATTACTGGGGCTGAGGTGGCTGTTAGCAGTCAGACATCCCTGTGTTTGTATTCCAGCTGCCTCCTACGGAAAATGCACAGAGTCCAGCATTTTATAGCTAATGTAAAACACCCAGGACTTTGATTCACAACTGCGAATTTTCTAGGTACTGCCCGTGCTCTTTGTGGTAAGGCTCCGATTTTACAGATCACTGCCCCAGGTTGTGATTAATGGCGAGAGAGGCCATTAAAAAGAGATTTGCTGAAGATACAGGAGAATTGCCCACATTATCCACTAAGGCAAAGCACAGAAGCAAAGATAAGACTCTGCCTCTGCAAGAGGAAGTTATTTCCCTTCAGCCAGAATTAAACACCTAAGCCTGATCAGTCCTTCCTTGCAAAAGAAGATGAACAGAGGAGCAGTGCACAGCCAAACTGTACCTGTACCAGTAAGGTGAGCAGAAAGAGGGCTAGGCCATGGCCCTGGTACTTCACACATCTCTTGTCCATCCACCAGGACTCTGAACACAGTCTCAGCATAGTCTTGGCCCAGCACAGAGACGAGCCTCCTTATCTGGAAGAGACATTATCCTCATGAAAGTAAGCTGGGCCACGATGTTGGCATCATAATGAACAAACAGGGGTTTGGCTGGTTTATTTACTCATCAATACAGGTGCAACTCTGGACACTGGAGATGTGGTTTAGATTCTGCTGGATTAAAGTCTTCCGTCACTATGTAAAGCGCAAACTGTATGATGTGGAGGGGTCAGGCTCTCTTTACATCTACCGCTGAAGGAGTTCTAGTATTATAAAATGAGTACATGTTTATTAAAGTAGACACTGAACATCTCATCCATCAACCCTGAGACTCATAACCGCTAGTACATTACAGCTGTTGCTGGTCCAAAGAAGACTTCATTATTTTATGTAAAGTGAAAGATCCACAAAACCCAGGATTTAGAAAGCCCCACTCCAACATCAGATAGTCTGGTACCTAGGATTCTCTCCAGGGCTGGCTGAGAGATCTGCATCCATCTCCTTCTCTGCCCAATAATGACTGTACCCCTAACCCTGTGAGCACATGTTGTCATTAGGAACTTCCTTACCCCAGCAGTGCTGGACTGAAATGTTACCCATGGCCAGGAGAGCTTGTTCTCCTTAGACCAGACTCAGTGTTGCCCAGGTTGAGGCAGATAGCTTTTTTCATGCCATGTGCATGCCAAAAAGCTGTAGCTGCATTAATGTCCTATTACATCAGTGAACAGAGACACAGGATCATTTTCATGTAATATACTACTAGTTAATATAGTATTATGAACTCCTTGTTTCATGTACTCAGGAATTCAGCTCAGACAGGATGAAGCCGGCTGCATATTAGACTGAACTGCATGTAATCTCTGACTGGCCCATGACAGAATGACTCAAGTATGCATGCCTGAGGCAGATACATGACTGTTGGTGGTTGAGTGGTGGTTAGTTTTTTGCAGCAACATCATTTTCAACCCAGATATATCTGCACTGACATGTGTGTGCATCACATGAAAATGATGAGGCTCGAGGAGTCACAAAGGTCAGCCAACACTTAGATAATCCTAACTGCTGTAAAAGTGTCAGGGAAATGAGAGGGAAGGATAGGTTGTGTCTGTGAGAGAGGGGCACAGCTGAAAATACTGCCAGGGCCCATGGCTTGACCCTTGCATGAGCAGAATCTTTGATGTCAACAGAGAACTCTAACAAGCTTTGCAAGCACAGCCAAGCATCAGTTCATAGCTGTGCACAAAGCTATGCCTCCCCCCTCCCTCAGTCCCACAGGGGAATGAGGCCTTGCTAGATACATCTTCACAGCTCCTCACTTCAGGGTCAATTTTTAATGTTTATTTGTTGACTTGAGTGGTTTCTAATACAGAAGTTTTATTACTGGTTGTTATTTCCACTAATAACACAATAAATGGTCATAACATATCTAGAGACCATAAATGTAGGTTCAGGAGGGCAAAGAGGGCTGAAGGTTACTCCAACCTCTGAACAGCCTCCCCACATGGGGTAGCTGACATGGATATGAAGCTCCCTTGCCTTCTCATTCAGGCAGAGCTCACTCTGCCCCCAGGCTGTGTAGCTAGACTGGGCAAGAACCCACTTTTCACATCCCTTGGTTGTCTGAAATAGGATTTCCTTTAAAATCCACCTCCAAATAAGTCTCTTTTTTTTTCAGATGAGGGAACTGGAATATCTAGAAATTAAGACTTGATTAGACAGGTGATATCAGTTTGAGGAGTTTAAATACGTCATCATCCTCCTTGGCAAGTCTTTGTGTCCCAGCTTCTTGGTTTACTTTTTTTGTTTCCTCAAGAATTACATTTTACTTGGGATTAATAGGGTTTGGCACTGTATTTATGCCAGTCCTACCTAACCTGCGAACTTTCTCTTGCAACATCTTTAATAGTAACCCATTGCCTTCCCTCCTGCCTATTCTACCAAATACTCTTGTATTAAAACAATAACTGCAGTATCTTGAAAATATCCCAGGGCAGGGTAAGACACTGCACTAGGAAACAACAAATGTCACAGTCTGCATAGGGAAAAATATAAGATTTGTTTAATCTCTGCTTCATTACAAGCACTGTGTCCTGGCTCTGAGAAACATGAACTCAAGCTGAGTCGATTTCCTTGCGAGTGAGTAATGGACAATCCAGCTGGCTTGCCAGGAAGCGTGGCCCTAGGGCTGTGCAGTATGCAGCTTCCAAGAAGAAAGGGCCATATTTGTAAACAGAAAGCAACAGCGCATGCTGTTACAAGAAGCAAATCCCTATTTGACAGGTGCTGAAACAAAGCCACCAAGCTCTCTTTAGACGGAATGAGTTTACCAAAGAGGAAGGTCAAAGATGTGACAATGTCTGGATAAAAGAATTATAAGTACATGTATAGCCTCTTGCCATTATGCTGAATACAGGACTAGTAAATATTTCATGGCTGTAGTGAGTCTGGCATTGTGCAAGTGCTTTTGCTCTGCAGGATGGTGGAGCCAGGCCAGCCAGGCCCTGTCTGGTCCCATTCCTCAGAAAGGGTTTGCTCTTGCCCTGTGCTCAGAGTTGAAGGTGTCGACACAACATGAAGGGCTTTAAGCCAAACAGGAATCAGAACATCTCATGGGTATCAGCACTCAGCAGTCTTTCTGTCCAGCAAAAGGGAACACAGGATCTTCTTGATGCTCCTCAGAAGTTTTACGGGGGAGCTAGAGGGGGGTGCAGATATCAAAGGGGGAAATGTTGGCTCCTGCCAAATCCAGACCAAAACTCCCATTGATTCCAATGGACTCAGTTATTTATCCTTCAAGGCTGAGGCAGACTACTGAATGTCTTCCCACAAGCAACAGCAGTTCAACACATCATACCCCTAACCTGCTAGTGAACCATAGCAGTGGTCCCCAGCTTCCCCTGTACCTGGGCTACACAAAAGCAAGTCAGAATCTGGGAGGAACAATATGTCTTGTTCTCCTCGTAGCCTCAGGCCCAACTTTTTATGTGCTAGGGCACAAGCAATGTCATATCTTGTATGACAAAGATACCTGCCCATCATAGATAGAAAGCTGCTGATCTCAGAGACATCTCTTGGAAAGCTGTTTTGTCTTGCTTTGATTATTTCGGGTAGCATAGAGCCCATACTTGCCCTTGAAACTTCTTTCAGTGGTTAACTGTCCTCCTTCACATGCATTTTAGTCTTCTGTAGAGATCTTATGAGATCTGTAGTCTTCCTTCTCTACAGCTGCTCATGGGGGCACATGGTTTGGGTACTAATGCTGCATGCTGGTATCAGGCTGTGTTTCATGGGGAGAAAAAATGCAGCTTTCCATAAGCAGATTAGGATACAAACAGTAACACCAAGAAATGGAGAACAGAGCAGGAAAACAACTTGTCTCCAAACAACACCCACAGCAAGAACCAAGGTCTCCCCTTATAAGGAAAATGTGGGATTTAATACTGAAACTGATGGGAACCTCTGTTACCTTGCAGTATTAGAGATACAGCAGTGCTCCCTCTCTCCTGACAGACCCATCATGGTCCTGTTTATAGTCAAGCTCAGTTCTGTACACATATTAAAAGATGTCCCTTGTTCAAGTCAGCTACACAGTGTGCACAGCGTCATTTGGGAAATCAAAGGCATCTGGTTCATTCAGTGTTTTCATGGTCTTGTGCGGCTTGTTCTACATGAGCAAGGTGCCTGGGCCCCACAACTAATAGAAACCATTGGAGCTTAAGGTAAGGTGGACAGTTGCAGAAGAACTCTTCTTCAACAGACAGTCCACATAGCTGCCACAGCATCCAGTATTTGCCCATACCTGCAGATGCTACAACCACTCTTAGGTGGGCTTGTACAATGATATTGGTAACCTACCAAACCCTTGGGTGCACTCTGTCCAAATGAACATCTAGACTCACACTCTGTACCTGGATCATCTTCTGGGCTCTCATGCATGGGGGAATCCCACACACTGCTCCTACCCCCTCCAAACCTCCACCTCTCTCTCTTTCTGCTTTTCTCTCTACCTTGTCCCTTGGACCTTATTCCATTTCTATTACTCAGCACTGTATAAATATCACTAGCAAAAACTGGGCATCACAGAAAATAAACTCAAAGGCAAAAAGAAAGCAGAAATACTTAATACATAAACAAGATGGTTTCTAGGAATCCTAATATCATTACTTCAGGAGAATAAAGGAAGACTGTAAGTTCTAATGCAAGTCTCCCACTCAGCTGTAAAACACGCTGCTGTATTTACGCTAAAATAATCATCAGACAAACAGTTATGTTTTTTTTCCCAGAAAACTGTATCCTGAATTTGTTCTCAGACAGGAAGTTGCTCATAGCCTCTCACACTTCCCTCTTTGATGCCTGCTATTTAAGGATTGTTCTATTCCTTCTTTGCCTCTCTCCCTATAAAACTGGAATCAGTTTAGCCCACACGGTTATTTGATAAACCCTTCTTGTTAGCATATGAATCCAGTTTTAGATTTTTAGGCTTAAAAATAAATATCTGACAAAGAAAGAATTTGCTATCCAGAGGGAGGAGAGAAAAGAAAGATCCAACATCCATTGCTTCAGCCTTACCAATCTCCAACATATTCAGCAGAGTCACATTCATTTTACTGTAAGGGATGTGTAATCTCTGGATGGATCTGCTTAGTGAAGATTTAGTATTGAACGGGTGATGACTGAAAGAAAAGGCATGCAGCTGTAGTGCGCTGCCCAGAGATGGCTGCTCAGTGAGCTTCCCACAATAAACAGTTTATGCACAGAAATTATAAAACTCTTTAGGAAAAAAAAGCCACTTACTTACATAGTAATGGCCCAGCTCTCAGAAAAGCTGTTCTGTAAAATAAGTTATTTGTGGAAGACTGCACTTTACTTTTACACTTTCTACTAAGAGCATAAAAATATATTACGGACCTTTTGCAAGTCATGGCTGGGCAACATTTGCAGTAGAAGTGGTCACTGTGTAGCTGTATTAAGATGTACAGACATCATTTTAACAAAAGACTGAGACTGCAGGCTGTTAGCTGGAACAAGGGGACAAAGCAATCCTTCTGGAGAAAGCAATCTGAAATACATCTGAGGCCATGCTCCTCATAAGATACTGTTTCAGCCACTCCCTAATGATTACCTTCCCTCTCCAAATCAACATTCTTCAAACATGACGGGGTTTATATCTGAGGTAGGTGTCTAAACCTCAAAAAACAGCGAAGATGTGCTTCAGAGACAGAGCAAATGCCCTCTCCAAAGCTTTGGTTCCCATGCACCACTGCTGTGATGCCATGTGGGATTTGATCTTCTTTTCTTGCTGCTGGGCTGCCAGCTCATCCCTTCCTGTCCCAGCTCCCCATCTCCTCACAAGATCCCCAGATCTTTTTTTAGCAAATTGCATTTCTCAAAATTTTTACTGGAAATGTGCCAAAAGGATGTTGACAACACTCAGACACTGGTGATGTTCTGGTTTGGTTTATATAAATGAATATCCATTCCAAAGACCACCAAATGAAAACTTCTGTAGGCTTAGCACTTTGACAGAAATAAGCCTTTTTTTTTTTCACCTATCCTACCTGTACTTAACCAGTCCCACTCAAATTATTTATAATTGGGCAGTTCTCACAGCACCCAACAGAGAACAGCAATACATTCACACTAACCAGACATTAACTAGAGTTAATTCCTTATCAGAATTAGTCCCTGAAGAAGTTACACATTGACTGATTAAATTATCATGCACACATTTATCTGACTGTATTTAAATACTACTTAACTACACTTTAATAAATGAGAATTCTTCTGCTACCAGTAGTCAATAAAGCAGTTGAATAAGTACATTCTCATTCTGGAAAAACATAACTTCTGCAATTTTCCTATTTTATGTGGGGATATCGCTTTTATTTTGAATTTAATTCATACCCAGCAACACTTTTAAGCAGAAACATGGCAGGCAAACAGGATTTTTGATCTCAAGCACACGTGACAGTAATTCTGCGCTCTCATAAGATGAAGCAAGTGGATTTGCACAGTGCAGCACTTAGCAGCTGCTGGGGTCCCATTTCAGGATGTGCAGGTTGGTTGTTGTCGTGGTTCAAGCCCAGCCGGCAACTTGGAACCACGCTGCCGCTCGCTCACTCCCCCGCCTCTTCCTTCCTCCTCCCCGCTCCCGGAGGGATGGGGAGGAGAATCTGAGGAATGTAACTCCCATGGGCTGAGATAAGAGCACTCCAGTAACTAAGGTATAATACAAACCACTACTGCTACCAATAATAATAATAAGAGGAATAACAAGGGAAAAGGACACAACCGCTCACCACCCGCCGACCGATACCCAGCCCAACCCAAGCAGCGATCTGGGCCTTCCGGGTAACTCCCCCCAGTTTATATACTGGGCATGACGTGCTATGGTATGGAATACCCCTTTGGC